>NC_092078.1:19302891-19602891 GCF_039877785.1 Chaetodon trifascialis | reverse complement strand
AGAGGTGGACATACTGGCAAAACAAACAGTCAAAGCACAAACAATAAACAACAACATTCTGCTGGGCAGAACTGAAGGGAAATCAATCATTAAAACACATATGCAGAAGGTGTGGCAGGAATACTGGGACAGAAATGACACAGGGAGACATTTTTACAGTATACAGAGGCAAGTGGGGGGAGGGTGGGTGTTGGGCAGGAGCAGGAAGGAGGAGGTGGCCCTCATCCGCCTCAGGCTGGGACATACAGGGCTGAACAACACATTAAGAATAGTTGGTAAACACCCTACAAGTAACTGTAGAAGCTGTGATGAGCAGGAGACATGTGTTAATGGAATGCAAAGAGTATCTCTGCATGAAAAGTCACATTTCCGTCAATTTCCGTCACTTTAAATTGCCGTGGAAGTTCTCCCTCAGCCACTGTGACCATGAGGTGTTAAAATGCAAATGTAAATGCTGCAAAGCTATACAAATGAAAATTGGGATTTTGTGTTTCTGTGTGTTTGTGTTTGTGTGTGTGTGTGTGTGTGTGTGTGGGTGGGTGGGTGGGTGGGTGTGTGTGTGTGTGTGTGTGTGTGTGTGTGTGTGTGTGTTCTGTGCCTACAGAATACAAAGATTTTTTTTTTTCATGAGGATTTAAAAGTGTGTTTAAATAATTTTATAGGTTACATACAAGATAAGTGTCCTGACTCTCAAAGGTCTTTAATTTTCCACTTAAATTGCTAAATCAAAATTGTGAAAATTAAAGCATCTACAGTTCTTGGACACTGGTCACAATTTTTCGCATTTTGCCACCACAACACCAGATGAACAATGCTTGTGTGATTAGCTTGCAAAATTCCAGCAGAGTAAGTCCACTGATGATTCTTTAAGTGGGAATAAAAAGGGAATACACTAAAGTAACTTTTCTTTTTTTATTTTCGATGATGTCACTTTAGAAAATCAATTTAGAAAAGTACCTAACAAAAGCAAACAGCATGTTTTTCATTTACGCAACAAAAATGGTCTCGCGAGAAATTCCGAGAGCGCGACCTCGGGACATGTTTGTTATTTTTCACATAAATGTGGGGTGGTTTCCTACTTGATCGAGGTTGATTTCACTGTGTGAGTGACAGCGTATCGAGAAGTACAGACTGATCGAGAATTCCTGCTCTGACACAGATCTCAAGTAGTCCTGAAAAGGGGGGCATTGGAATAGATTAAAGGGGATTTTTCAGCTAAGGTGTTACAGAGGTTGGTGAATTAAAACGAGTGAACAAGACTGGGAAAACCCCCAGCGATCAAGTGCACATAGTACTAGACCGTGTGTAGAAGCTTCTTGATCGGGTCCTCACTCGGGCACTACGTCATTCTCCTTCTCTGATAACACGTGTGAAAACTTTTAAATATGGCACAATCTGTTGTTGACAATTGGGAAAAATGTAAACCCGGCTCTCTGGGGTCGGTGTTGCACACAACTTTGACTAGATGGCAGAAAAAGGTTATGCCCGAAGAAAAAGACAATGGCAGGGATAGATTTGTGAACTGGGTCAAGGACATGCAGATGAGAGTACAGCAAAAATTTCATCCCTGATTTCTCTGGCTTAGTAGCACCTCTGAGAGCACTGATCACACAGGCTGGCTACACAAACTGTAACTCTCCTTTGCAATGGACAGTTGAGGCTGATAAGGCTTTTGTTGATGTTAAGGCCGCATTATCTAGTGCCTGCTCTCTGCACTCTCCCGACTACTCAGAGCCTTTCCATTTGGATGTTGATGAAAAGAACGGCTTTGTCAATGCTGTTCTGTTTCAAAAGGGGGAGAATAGAAGTGCAACAGACAGAAAGATTTTGATGTACTACAGTTCAAAATTGGATAACGTGGAAAAAGGGCACCCTACATGTGTAAGACATGTGGCAGCATTAGGGAAAGCAGTACAGAAAACGTCTCACATCACCATGAGCAACCAGACAATAGTGCATACTACACACGGCGTAAAAGCATTTCTTGACTCTAACGCGTTCACATTATCAGCAAACAGAATCTTGGGCCTACAACAATTGCTTAACAAACCTCACATTCATTTCACTAGTGAAGGCACTGATATGGCTCAGCAAATGGACACTGTACAGGATCATGATTGTGTGGCAGAGACAGATAAGGAGATGCGGCTGCACTCCTCGCTACATAAAGAGCCGATTGAAAATGCTCAAATGATCTTGTTCTGCGATGGTCATAGTCATCATACACCAACAGGGACATTAATAACATCATATGCCGTTGTAGAAGAAACACCAACTGGTTTACTGACAAAACAGACGCAAACTGTTGCACAACCAGCATCAGCTCAGATGGCGGAATTAATTGCAATCACCGAAGCATGTAAAGTGGCAAAAGGCAAGACTGTGAATATCTATACTGATTCGGCTTATGCGGTTCAAGCTGTGCATGTGGACATGTGTCACTGGAGAAGGAAAGGGTTTATGACCTCAGCTGGCACCCCTGTTAAAAATCTGAATCAGTTAATTGACCTTTATTATGCTTTGTTAGAACCAGAACAGGTTGCTGTTATTAAGTGCAGAGGACATCAAAAAGGAAATGGCCACATTGTAAGAGGCAACAATGCTGCAGATATGGCAGCAAAAGAGATAGCAGGATACAATGTGAGTAAAGAAATGTCTCAAAAGGCTCCTGATGACAAGCCACATAGAGATCTATGTGTTCAAAATATCAAGGAGCTTCAACAGGCTGCTGCTCCATCTGAAAAACAAGCATGGAGTGAAAAAGGAGCCACCAAAGATTCTCTAGGGCTCTGGAGAAATCATGAGGGAAAAATAGTAGCTCCGGCTGGACTACTAAATCTACTGTGTCAAGAGGCACACAGCAGGGGTCACTGTGCTAGTTCAAAGGTGACAGCTCTTATTTCACAACATTGGTGGCACCCGCATCTTAAAGACATCACCAACTACTTTGTGCAGTCCTATGAAATATGCAATCAGTATAACCCGAAGATCTCCCTCAAAACTGGGCTAGGCAGCTATCCAGTTCCTGATGCCCCATGGAAAGAAATAGTAATTGACTTTACTGACATGGGGGCAGACCACAAAACTGAAGGTTTGCACTGACTTAGAGTCCTCATCTACTAACAATGATGATTGACATGCTGAAATCGAAAAGCTATGGTTAACTTAGATCAACCTCAGTGGATCACGCCTTCTAAAAGACTCCACTCTGGAAGAATTGGATTTGGAACCCGACTCACTGTCGCTATATTAACCACATTAGTAGTCACAACCATATTGCCCATCCTGTGGTGGGACAGTCAGCAGCTTGAAGCTTTATCTGTCCCCTCTGCAACTCTTATACACCCCCACTCTGCACCAAAAACTAGAATCAAAAGACGCATAAAGGGGGACACGTATGGAACTAACATTGAATTAGTTGTAGCTCACAATCCGGCCCCTCAGTCCTTCAAATTTGATCTGTGTGATGCAATAGTATGTGGACTTCACCCTCCTGCTAGTTGGACACAGTATGATGTTTACATGTGCATCCTCCCACATGGGCTGCCTGTTCAGGGCCGCTCATGGTGCCCAAATTGGACTTATGTGTATTGGAACACTGGACCTTTCGGTCACACTGCCACAATTCAATTCAATTCAATTTTATTTATTTGTATAGCGCCAAATCACAACAGAAGTTGTCTCAGGACACTTTCCATATAGAGCTGGTACAGACCAAGCTCTTTTATCTACAAAGAAACCAACAATTCCCCCATGAGCAAGCACTTGGCGACAGTGGCGAGGAAAAACTTCCTTTTAACAGGCAGAAACCTCGAGCAGAACCAGACTCTGGGTGGGCGGCCATCTGCCTCGACCGGTTGGGTGAGAGAGGAAGAGCAAGAGAGGGAGAGTGAGACAGACAGACAGACAGACAGACAGACAGACAGACAGACAGACAGACAGACAGACAGACAGACAGACAGAAGTGCAGTCAGAGAGAGAGAGAGACAGAGAGACAGACAGGACAAGCCTGAGCCAACCCTAACTATAAGCTTTATCAAAAAGGAAAGTTTTAAGCCTACTCTTAAATGTAGAGACAGTGTCTGCCTCCCGGACAAAGACTGGAAGTTCCACAGGAGAGGAGCTCGATAGCTAAATGCTCTGACTCCTGTTCTGCTTTTTGAGACTTTAGGAACCATAAGTAGACCTGCATTCTGGGAACGCAGTGTTCGAGTAGGGCAATAAGGTACTATGAGCTCTTTAAGATAAGAAGGTGCCTGGCCATTTATGGCTTTGTAAGTAAGGAGGAGAATTTTAAACTCTATTCTAAACTTTACAGGGAGCCAGTGCAAAGTGGCGAGTATTGGAGAAATATGATCTCGCTTCCTGGTTTTTGTCAGAACACGTGCTGCAGCGTTCTGGAGCAACTGGGGAATATTCAGCAACGAATTTGGGCAGCCTGATAGTAAGGAATTGCAATAATCCAGCCTGGAAGTTACGAATACATGGACTAGTTTTTCTGCATCATTTTGAGACAAAATATGCCTGATTTTTGCGATATTACGTAGGTGAAAAAAGGCAGTCCTTGAAATTTGTTTTCAATCCCATCTCACACATCTGGCAAGAACTAAAAGACAAAATCACCATCATTCGAGATCACCAGGTTGATTCATCAACTAGGCAAAATCCTCTGATTATCACTATAAAGAATCTAACTTTCTCCCGCTTGCCCTGGCCACCACTCGATGATTATTTCTATTTGGCGTTAGGGGTAGACGTGCCAGGTAAAGATCCTTTGACAACTATCAAAATAACTCAACAATCAGCCACTGCAGACGCCGAGATTACGACACCTCTTTTAACAGAACCCACAACAGTAACTAAACTCAACATTAAAAATTATACCATGCATGACAAAATTTTGATTGAGACTGGATTCTCACAGAAAAACTATTGGCTTGACTGGGTTCAGAATGCTGCCGAAACTATTGGCTTGACTGGGTTCAGAATGCTGCCGAGGTATCCACTAAGAAGGAATGCATAGTCTGCTCCTCGCCTCAACCGGCTTTATTAACAGTTCCCTCACCATTTTCTGATAAAGAAACCTACTGCATGTTGCATCTGCACATGACAGACAACCCGACGGACCCTTGTAAACACCTTGAGGCCTTACCCACTGTCTCAACCACTTATGGTCCCCCCAATTTTCACCCCTGTGAGAAATAACCACACCTGTTTAGTGAGAGCAGATCTTACGGGCTCTGTTGTTGGAAACATCCCGAATGACTGGTGTGTTACTACGATTAATGTTACTGATTGGAAAAATGTTACTTTGCTTTCCCATGCGCGTGCAGATGTGTACTGGTATTGTGGAGGAAAATTACTAAGAAATACATTGCCTCCACACTGGGTCGGAACATGTACTATCCTATGACCTATGACCTATACCACAACACTCCCACTTATATACATGCAATTGGCGTTCCCAGAGGTGTACCTGATGAATATAAGTTGGTTAATCAAGTTGCAGCAGGTTTTGAATCTTCTCTCTTTTGGTGGGTGACAATAAATAAGAATGTTGATCGGATCAACTACATCCACTTTAATATTCAGAGATTGAACAACATGGCTAGAGACGCCGTTGCCGGCCTGCATGAACAACTTGCTGCGACTTCTCTAATGACGTATCAAAACAGAATGGCCCTTGACTTTCTCCTGGCTGAAAAAGGTGGTGTGTGTGCTCTTTTTGCTCAGGACTGCTGTGTGTTCATCCCTAACAACACAGCCCCAGATGGCTCTTTAACCCGAGCCCTCACTGGCCTCAGGACATTATCTGTAGAACTAGCAGAAGACTCTGGAATTGATAATACCCTGCCCACTTGGTTTGATGCTACTTTTGGCAAGTGGAGGACACTAATTGCTTCTATTTTGATGTCACTCATTGCTGCAGTAACTGTCTTCACCTTATGTGGATGTTGCTGTATACCATGCATCAGGCACCTCTGTCTAAAATGTATTACTATGGCCATTAATGATAAATTTCCACCACCACCTCATTATCAATTGGCACAATATCCTGGTGAGGCTGTTTCCATGCTTTCCTCCTCCCCCTCTGAGTTTGAACAGGGAGACGCTGAAGCACAACTGGACTTCGACATGGAGGAAGATGGAGACGAATGCTGCTTGCACAACATGAATACACATGAGAGACGCTAAGGGTTAACACACTCCTACATATAGCTCTTGCATACACGTAGAGGCGTGATTGGATTTGATTCTATTATCTCTAATTGTCATTAATGTACTCAGAACAAGACTGCATACTCCTGCATGATTTTTACATTATTATTGCTTTACGATATTATTCATTTTTTATTATTTATTATTTACTTTATTATTCAAGCTAACAAGCAGAAAACGACCTCGGTGCGTCTGTGAACGCGAATCGAGCTTGGATTACAACAGTTACGTTTCGGGTCCTGCTAAACTTTAACTTTGTTCATACAATGGCCGGACGTCGTCTTCAGTTCATCCCAGAAGCCAGTCCTCTGCGACGAGTGGACGGCCTGGCTGCGGAGCGACCATATCCAGAAAGTCCAAACAATTTAGAGAAGAGACTGCTGAGCGTCTTCAGTGGATTGTCTCGGCTGCTAACGCAGCTGATCGCGCAGTTGGCGAGGAGAATGACCGTGTTAAAAGCCAGCTCTGGAGGAACAGCCTCGACCGAACTGCAGCTGCGGAGACGAAGAGACGGGTGCGTAAGTTACGTAAGTAACGTTAGCATTTAGTACCACATTGTGCAGTTTTTAGGGCGCCAAACCTTTATTATTCTTATTGCACTACGTTCCGAACGTTTGGTAATCGTTCACGTTACATTTAACATTACAATGTATTTTGTATTTTAAAGGAAAAGGTGCGACATCTGCACAATAGTGACGGACACAACAGGCGATATGAACCTGAGCAGGGGTAAGTTAATAAAATACACAGGAAATTTTCTGCAGAATATAAGTAAACGTAAACGTTGCATGACCTGTACTTTTTGTGTTTTACAGACTAAACTCGCCCCACAACGAAACCGTGACGTCATATTTGATAGCAACTTTAACTGGGAGTCCAGACATGGATGGTGTGGACAGCAGTCTTTTAAACCATTTCTGTTGTTTCTTGTTGTTGTTTTTACTGAAGCCTGTAATTATTTCAAACCAATATATATTTTCTTCCAGTGGCCTGTAAGACATATTATGAGATGGTGTGGAGGAGCTTCAGGTATGCCCAGCCAGCTCTTTCAGTTCAGGCAGCAACTGTGAAGATTTCAGCTCGCAGCAGACAAAGAAGGAAGCGGGTAAGAGTCCCATGAATGCCGCTTTATTTTCACAATTTTCAATTCAATTCAATTCAATTCAATTCAATTCAATTCAATTTTATTTGTATAGTGCCAAATCACAACAGAAGTTGTCTCAGGACACTTTCCATATAGAGCTGGTACAAACCAAGCTCTTTTATCTACAAAGAAACCAACAATTCCCCCATGAGCAAGCACTTGGCGACAGTGGCGAGGAAAAACTTCCTTTTAACAGGCAGAAACCTCGAGCAGAACCAGACTCTGGGTGGGCGGCCATCTGCCTCGACCGGTTGGGTGAGAGAGGAAGAGCAAGAGAGAGAGAGTGAGACAGACAGACAGACAGACAGACAGACAGACAGACAGACAGAAATGCAGTCAGAGAGAGAGAGAGAGAGACAGAGAGACAGAGAGACAGACATGCAATCACAGTAACAGTGACAGTGGATGTAATAACAGCAGTAGCAGTTGCAGTGGATGTCAGGCAGGGCCAAGGCAGGAGACGCAGCTGAAATCCACAATCCAGATTCAGCCACTGTCCATGGGAACCTGCAAGACGACAAAGCACAGAGACTCCGGGGAAGGAGCTAAGTTAGTAACACGCCGTGGTAGGACATGAAAGCGTGGGGATGGAGAGGGACAGAAGGACAGAGGAGCTCGGTGTATCTTTGGATGTCCCCCGACAGTCTAATCCTATAGCAGCATAACTATGGGCTGGTCCAGGACAAGCCTGAGCCAGCCCTAACTATAAGCTTTATCAAAAAAGTTTTAAGCCTACTCTTAAATGTAGAGACAGTGTCTGCCTCCCGGACAAAGACTGGAAGATGGTTCCACAGGAGAGGAGCTTGATAGCTAAATGCTCTGACTCCTGTTCTGCTTTTTGAGACTTTAGGAACCATAAGTAGACCTGCATTCTGGGAACGCAGTGTTCGAGTAGGGCAATAAGGTACTATGAGCTCTTTAAGATAAGAAGGTGCCTGGCCATTTATGGCTTTGTAAGTAAGGAGGAGAATTTTAAACTCTATTCTAAACTTTACAGGGAGCCAGTGCAAAGTGGCGAGTATTGGAGAAATATGATCTCGCTTCCTGGTTTTTGTCAGAACACGTGCTGCAGCGTTCTGGAGCAACTGGGGAATATTCAGCAACGAATTTGGGCAGCCTGATAGTAAGGAATTGCAATAATCCAGCCTGGAAGTTACGAATGCATGGACTAGTTTTTCTGCATCATTTTGAGACAAAATATGCCTGATTTTTGCGATATTACGTAGGTGAAAAAAGGCAGTCCTTGAAATTTGTTTAACAGATTCTTTACAGTGGTGCTGGAGGCCAGCGCAATGCCATCCATAGCTGCTATGTCATCAGAAAGTGACTTTCTAAGATGTTTAGGGCCTACTACTATAACTTCAGTTTTGTCCGAGTTTAGCATCAGAAAATTGCAGGTCATCCAGGTCTTTATGTCATGAAGACATGCTTGTAGTCTAGTTAACTGACTGGTTTCTTCCGGTTTCATTGATAAATATAGCTGGGTATCATCTGCATAGCAATGAAAATTTATTGAGTGCTTCCTGATAATCTTACCTAAAGGAAGCATATATAAGGTGAATAGAATTGGTCCAAGCACAGAACCCTGTGGAACTCCATAGCTGACTTTAGTGAGCACAGAGGAGTCATCATTACCGCGTACAAACTGAGAGCGATCTGACAAGTAGGATTTAAACCAGCTTAGCGCAGTTCCCTTAATGCCAATGAAATGTTCCAGTGTCTGCAATAGGATGCCATGGTCAATGGTGTCAAATGCAGCACTAAGATCCAATAAGACTAGTACAGAGACAAATCCTTTATCAGATGCAATTAGAAGGTCATTTGTAACTTTAACCAGTGCTGTCTCTGTGCTATGATGCACTCTAAATCCTGACTGGAAATCCTCGAATAAACTATTATTGTTTAGAAAGTCGCACAGCTGATTGGCAACTGCTTTCTCAAGAGTTTTTGAGAGAAAGGGAAGGTTGGATATCGGTCTATAGTTGGCTAAAACCCCTGGATCAAGAGTAGGCTTTTTCAGTAGCGGTTTTATCACAGCTACTTTAAAGGACTGTGGTACGTAGCCTGTTGATAAAGAGAGATTGATCATGTCTAATACTGAAGAGTCAATTAGAGGTAATACTTCTTTAAACAGCTTAGTCGGGATAGGATCTAAAATACAGGTAGATGATTTTGATGATGAGACTATTGAAATTAGTTGGTGAAAATCAACAGGAGTAAAACAGTCTAAAACTGCGACAGACTGAGTAACAGTTTCTACGGTTTCTGTGTTTGAAGACAAAACAGTACCTGCTAACGGCAGGAGTCGATGAATTCTGTCTCTAATAGTTAGAATTTTATCATTAAAGAAGCTCATGAAGTCATTACTGTTCAGAGCTAAAGGAATACATGGTTCAATAGAATTATGGCTCTCTGTCAGCCTGGCTACAGTGCTGAAGAGAAACCTGGGATTGTTCTTATTTTCCTCTATTAGTGCAGAGTAATTGGCTGCCCTGGAACTGCGGAGGGCTTTCCTGTATATTTTAAGACTGTCTTGCCAGGCAGACAGAAATTCTTCCAAATTGGTAGAACGCCATTTCCTTTCTATTTTCCGTGAAGTTTGCTTTAATTTGCGGGTTTGAGGAGTATACCATGGAGCTAACCTCCTCTGTTTAATTTTCTTCTTTTTTAGGGGAGCAACAGAGTCAAGTGTCATACGCAACGATCCTGTAGCACTATCAACCAGGTAGTCAATCTGGGAGGGACTAAGGTTAGCATAAGACTCCTCTGTTGTATTGAGACATGGCATAGAATTAAATGATGATGGGATCATATCCTTAAATTTAGCTACAGCACTATCAGACAGGAGTCTGGTATAAGAATTTTTGCCTACTGGCTGGTAGTCTGGTAATATGAATTCAAAAGTTATTAAATGATGGTCCGATAACAGAGGATTCTGTGAGGAGACTATTAAGTCTTCGATTTCAATGCCATATGTCAGAACAAGGTCAAGGGTGTGGTTAAAACAGTGAGTCGGTTCATGTACATTCTGGCGGAAGCCAAGTGAGTCTAATACTGAGATAAACGCGGTGCTTAGGCTGTCATTATCAACGTCGACATGTACATTAAAGTCACCTACAATAATTACTTTATCTGCTTCAAGGACTAAACTTGATAGAATCTCCGAGAACTCAGCTATAAATTCGGAGTAAGGACCAGGAGAGCGGTATACTACAACAAATAAAAGTGGCTGCACTGTTTTCCATTTCTCATGAGAAAGAGTGAGAACAAGGCTTTCAAATGAGTTATAGTCGAGTTTAGGTTTAGGGTTGATCAAAAGGCTTGAGTCAAAAATGGCTGCAACTCCACCTCCTCTGCCGCTGCCTCGAGGAATGTGGGTATTACTATGGCTCGGAGGAGTAGCTTCATTTAGGCTCACATACTCTTCAGGACACAGCCAGGTTTCAGTCAGACAAAATAAATCAACAATATGGTCTGATATTAACTCATTTACTAGAACAGCTTTAGAGGACAGAGATCTGATGTTAAGGAGTCCACATTTAATTCTCCTATCTTGTTGTACTATTGCAGAGGTTGTTCTAATTTTAATTAGATTCTTATGTTTAACTCCTCTTCTCTGTACTTTTGGTTTACTTATTTTACGTGGTCGGGGGGCAGACACAGTCTCTATGGAGTGTTGGGTGGGTAACTGCTCTAATGAAAGCGCAGAGAAGCGTGTAGGACTGCAGCTCTGCCTCCTGGTCTCAACTCTGAGTTGTCAGGGGTTAGGTTCATAAATAAAATCGGTCAGATTTCTAGAGATGAGAGCTGCTCCCTTCAAAGTGGGATGGATGCCGTCTCTCCTAATCAGACCAGGTCTTCCCCAGAAAGTCTGCCAATTATCAATGAAGCCCACACCGTTTGCTGGACACCACCTCGACAGCCAGCGATTGAATGATGACATGCGGCTAAACATGTCATCACTGGTCAGATTTGGCAGGGGTCCAGAGAAAAAACAACAATGTAAAAATGGGCTGAATTTTATTTATTATCTGCATTGTTTTTGACAAACATGCTCACATATGTTATCATGTGTTATTGTTTCTTAGCAGTACTAATATTATATTAATACCTGTATTTACAGATGCTGGAAGCAAGAAGGAGTGTCCTAGCTCTCCAAACTCTGCCAGACACTGCAAGATCGGCTGGAGAGCGACCCAAAGTATGTGGCGACACACCGCAAGAGGCTTCGCATCGAGTCCCCTTCAAAGTGACAGACGCCAACTCAGTATGACCCAGAGGCAGCAAAGAAGCATTTCCAGAGGCCTTAGACTCTTTTTCATGCACCATGGACCAGCGGCATGGCCCAACCCAGAGACTCTTATCAGTGAACCCCTCTGCACATTTCCTTGCTTTTTTTCCACAGTAGTCACTGAATTTCCTTGGTTGATCCTTGTTAATGTGTGTGTCACGATTTCATTAAAGACTTTTTTTCAAAATGTTTCTGTCAACTGTGTTCTTTGTGTTCATCTGGCACTGGGAGAGTGAACAACAAAAAAGCTTCACACGACTACAGGAACTGGTGAGTAACACTCCTGTGTTACAATATTATGATGTTGAGAAGCCTGTCACACTGTCAGTTGATGCTAGTTCAGGTGGACTGGGAGCAGTGATCCTACAAGAACAACATCCTGTAGCATACAGCTCAAGGACGCTAACAGGGTGCGAGCAAAGATATGCTCAAATAGAAAAAGAGCTGTTGGCAATCGTGTATGGGTGTGAAAAGTTTCATCAGTACTTGTTTGGCAGATGTGTTCAAGTTGAGTCGGATCACAAACCATTGGAGACTATATTTAAAAAGCCACTCCACAAAGCTCCTGCAAGGCTGCAGAAAATGTTAATGAGACTACAGAAATACAACCTGCATGTGACATACAAGCCTGGTAAAGAAATGCACATTGCAGATGCGTTAAGCAGAGCCAGTTTGAGACACACTACACAGGATGGACAAGAAGACGAGCTGGATGTGAGCTACGTAGTCCAACAGTTGCCTGTGTCAGAAGAAAAAAGTCAGCAGTTCAATAATGCTACAAAAGAGGATGAGGAACTTTGTCTAGTCAGACAAGCAGTGCAAAGTGGATGGCCTGACTCACGGAGCCAAGTTCTAAAGACAATCCAAAAGTACTGGACTTTCAGAGAGGAGCTGACGTTTTCGGATGGTCTACTGTTCAAAAACTCCAAACTGGTTGTTCCTACAAAGATGAGAGAGGAGATGCTCGAGAAAATTCATGAGGCACATATGGGTATTGTGAAGTGTAAAGAAAGAGCAAGAGACATCCTGTTTTGGCCAGGAATGGCAAAACAAATTGAAGAAGTTGTGCAGAAATGTGCAGTGTGCAACAAACATAAAAACAACAATCCCAGAGAGCCCTTGGTACCACATCAGGTTCCTTCAAGAGCGTGGTCTAAAGTTGGAATCAATCTTTTCCATTTCAACAACGCAGAGTACACCATGTGTGTTGATTACTACTCAAAGTACCCAGAGATTTCAAAATTAAGTGGTACTACAAGTAAACACATCATTACAGCACTCAAGTTTATTTTTGCCAGACACGGTGTGCCTGATGAACTGTTTTCTGACAATGGGACTCAGCTGATAAGTGCAGAAATGCGAGACTTTGCAACCACCTGGGAGTTCAAACACACAACATCAAGTCCAGAGTTTCCACAGTCAAACGGACAGGCAGAACGAGCCATTCAAACGGTGAAAAAGGAGAGCTGCAGGGACCCGTACATTGCTCTTTTAGAGTACAGAAACACGCCATTGGATGGAGTTGGGTACTCCCCTGCACAGCTCCTTATGGGAAGGCAGCTGAAAACTAAAATACCTGTGTCAAAGAACTTGTTAAAGCCTGGTGTGTACAGACATGTCCGGAGCAGATTGATGAACAGACAAGAGAAGCAGAGATGCTACTTTGACCGTGGAACAAGGAAGCTTCCCCTGGTGGGCGTAGGAGAAAGAGTGAGAATCAGACAGCAAAAACATTGGCAACCTGCTGTCATACTGAAAAGACTTGATCAACCAAGGTCGTACATTGTTACAGACTGACAACGAGCAAATCTACAGAAGAAACAGGAGACACATTCTGAAAACCAAAGAAATGTCAAGTTCTCCACAACAAACACAACATGAGATTGTGGAAAGTGTTCACGACTCGTGGCCACTGATGGAGAGTGGACAGCAGTTGGCAGGGACTGAACCAGGAAAAATGGACTACCAAGAAAGTCACGTGCCTGTAAGGTCTCCACCGCAAACACCAAAGTCATCAGTGCTAACAGAGACTGTGAGCACTGCTCGTAAAAAAACTTTTTGGTTTTCGTTTTTGGGTTTCGTTTTGGTAGACCTATAAGAGTTCCATTGAGGTACAAGGAATAATAACAGAAACTGTGCTGAGTTCTACCTTGTTTTATTTGAGAAGAACTGTTAAAAAAAAAAAAAAAAAAAAACTGTAAAGATAGAAATGTGTTCTATTAAGTAAAGAAAGCAGAAATGTATGCTATTAAGTTCTAACCTGTTTATTAACTGAAAGATGGAAAAAAAAAAAAAAGCCAAAGAAAGGGAGATGTCATGTATTACGTTGTAGTACTGGAGTCACCACTAGGTGGTGTTATACGGTTACAAGGTCTGTACTGTATATGCTGAAGATGCACCAGTAAACACGGTTCAGTCTGATTAAAGATGGCTCCTCCTTGACTCCTATATGTTACAAAAACTAAAAAGTATTTGTCAAAAAAGTACTCAGAGTATTAGTTACTTTTAACCGGTGATGTCACCATGACTTCTCCAGGCTAGGGTTACAAACTTTGTGTATTTTACTTTAACAATAGTTAAAACGCTGACAATCAATTAATCATTAATAATTGATAAGATACAAAACAAGTGTTTTTTTCCCTCATTTTGAATGGTTGTTTTTGTTTGTTTGTTTGTTTTTTTCTAATTTTAAGTTTTTACTTCCTTATTCAATAAATGTCTCCGCCAGACAAAGGTGCAGTTACTGCCACAATTACTGATTATATTATAGACTTAATTATATACTTAATATATAGTTTACTTGATATCCATAAGTACATTTTTAACTGGTTAAATTCTTAATGCAAAATCAACTGAAGATCAATCATTGGCATCCTTTTTTAGTTTTGTTTAGTTTTTCGTCCATGTGTCCTGGTTTTCATTGGTCAGTTTGTGATCAGATCACCTTATTTGCTACAAAAATGCAGATGAAAGGTTTGGATATTAATTAAAATTGTACTCAATACTCCACCATGATTTTAAAAGTAACTAAGTAGATTACATGGATTACTGAGTACTTAAGTACAAGTAAAAGTACAGACTTGAAAATCTACTCTTAAAAGTACAAGTACCCCAAACAACTACTTAATTACAGTAATTTGAGTATTTGTTATTAATTACTTCCACCCCTGCAAACCCGTTACTGCTCGGGTACAATGTTCGCATTAGCGTCGTTATTTGATTGACAGTTGAAACCTGTCAAAGCTCAGCGAGTGGCCGGGGTTTCGGTGCCTGCAGCAGACACCCCCAGCTTCCAGAGCTGAGAGAACTGCTTCATTTTGTCATGAACAACCTCTGAACTAGACATTATCCCTTACATATTATTACATTCTAGAGATACATTAAACCTATGACTTCTCAGAGAGACTTTTTTTTTATCATAGCTGAGAATTTTCTATTCATACAGAAGAGACATTAAATACACACATGCGTTGTGAACTTGTAGATTGGCTGTTTTCACTACTACTTAAAAGTGGAGGTTTTTTGATGAAATTCTCTTGACAATGTTTACAAATGTCTTTTTACTTTCTGAAAAAATTATCTTTATTTCTTTTACCCCTTATAGTCATGCCGAACACATGCAAAACCAAAAGAAACCAGCACACCGCACCAGAGGAGAACCCTGCATTGTTGATCCAGTCTGACAATGATGGTAAGATAAACCATTTTAAGTTTTCCCCATAGCCAGTCGTAACCATAAACTAAGGGCTTTTTATTCATTCTTTGTTGTACATACAGTGGTTTGCATGGCATCAGGCTGTCAGGAACTCTATTCTTAAAGACGAGCTAAACCCCGTAAATGGATTTTTAATCTTAATTTTAGTTCACATACCTGGGTATTCAGGGACCTACAAAGCTTAGAAGTGTAAATGAAATAGAGCAGCTTATGACTGAACACTAATTTGGGAGTGAACACAATGAAATAAGATAATCTTAACATAATAAGTATTTAATACATCTTTTTGCACTATTTGTAGGTGAAGAGATTCAACAAAATGCACCAACAAAAGCACCAACAAAGGCACCAACCATAGCAAAGTTAAAGGGTGACTTTCAAAAATTAAAAGGGGAGAACCAGCTACTGAAGGAAGAAATCCGTCTTTTGAAAGAGGAGAAGCGATTCCTAAGAGAGCAGCATGACTTCAACCAAGAGAAGGCTCTCCACACAGAGGTCGCCCACACAACATCAAAAGGTATCTATACTGTTCCTCCCAAAACCAACATGGAAGGCTGTAACTACAATCTAAAAGAGTCATGATTAGTTAAAGGAACATCCAGCAATGTTTTCGTGTTAAAATACATTTTAAATGGCTCTATATTCTGACAGCAATCACTGAAAGAGTGTTTAGTCAGTGACTTGAAATCCCTAAACCCCCGCTGACCGCTATCTCTCTTCTGCAGTCCTGGATGCAGGGCTGACGTATCTCTGCAACTGCAACCATTGTATCTTTTCACCCAAATTCACCACGCCATTCGCGAGTCTCTACGAGGTCTGGTTGCCGCAATACGTCAGCCCTGCATGCAGCACTACAGGAGAGAGAATCATTTTTTTAGGGCGCTTTCACACCTAATAGTCCAGACTTTTTTTTTGTTACATTGTTTCCATTTAGTCCAGTAAAGATCGCTTTCACATTGCCACTTTGCCAGCGGACCAAAGGATCTACCTACGTCATGACGTCATTACCCACAAGGGCTGCGCCTGCTTATAATTGTCACTGATTGGCTTGTGGATCAGTGTGCGTCTGCTTTTTCCTCTCTCATCCTCTCCAAAAAAGCCTGAAAAGTGTCAGTGTTCCAGCATGTTTTTTTCAAGTTCAAAGAATAGTTCACCAAGAACTGAAATTCAGTCATTATCCACTCACCCTCATGCTGATGAATACTCTGCAGTTCATGCGATTCACACATGAGTATTAATAATGCGCTAAAAACCTACTCAGAGTATTCATCAGCATGAGGTTAAGTGGATAATGACTGAATTTTTTTTTTTTTTTTTTTTTTTTGGTGAACTATTTTCAGTTTTAATTATGCCTTCTGACCATATTTGGACGAAGTATTTGATCTCCGCCTCCACCCAAATGTTGCCGCGGCTCATCTTTCCTTTTTTTCTGTTTGTTTAGGCTACATTTCCGGCGCAAGTGAGCGAGACAGGCAAATCTGACGTTATGTCCTATATTTGGTCCGATAATCCGAACCTTCCAAAAACATGCTTTCACATTGCGCAGCAGCGGACCTTGGTCCAGGATAGTCCGAACCGAGACCACCTCCTGAGGTCGGACCAGAGACTCCGTCTCTGGTCCGGACCTTTCACACCTGGACTTTAGGTTCGGATCAAACGGGAAAGTCTGAAAGTCCGGACCAAACAGCTCTGGTGTGAAAGCCCCCTTAGACTGTGGGGACCAAGGTTGCCCCCAAAATATTTTTGTATTTTTAGAATTACCTACGACAACTACAAGTAAATCTTTTAAAACAAAATCAGAAAAATATTTATATTGATTATGGTGGGGTGACGTGATTAAGTACTGTACCCCATCAACTGCTTATCTGTTTTGCCTGCTTTTGTGATGCTGCTGTTCTTTTCATGTGAAAAATGAAAATAATAATGATAATAAGGAGAACCCATACTAGCCTCGTAAACCAGATTCTCCCGGAAATACATTTCATTTCACAGGGAGAGTCTGGCCTCTTTCCCCCTGTAAGCATATGGAGTGGGCGGGAGTAGTAGCGCTGACAGACAACCCCATTCAGCCAATCAGCGTTTCAAAAGCACAAACAGCGAGAACGTCTTTTCCGTCAAGAAACTCAAGTGCTGACTCTTGCTCTTGTTTACTGCTGTTATTGACTGTATTTCAGTAATAACTTCACTTATTGCTGCTTTTAGGCTAACGTTAACGTTACTGCTAGATAGCTCCGCCATGTTTGTTGTGGTAAGAGTCGCGCAGTGTAGTGACGTTTTCATTCGGGGCTTTGCACCAGTCGGTCCCTGATTGGCCAATGTGCTGTGTCAATCTGAGCGGTGACGCTAATTGGCTCGGCCTTCTGAGGGTTTCAGGCCATGAATGAGGTCAGACTCTCCCTGTGAAGTGAAATGAAATGTATTTCCGGAAGAGGCTGGTTTACGAGGCTAAACTCATACTCAAACTCATAGATTTGCTAACTTCTAACATTTTATTTTTTTAAATTTAAGGGCAACGCAAAATGAGGAATAGGGATTCCTCTGACTCTTCTGACTCAGACGACTCTTATGAGGATCGGAAGAGGAAGTGTAAGAAGAAACACAAAAAACATCGGTCTTCAGACTCCTTTGATGATGACTGGAAGAAGAGCAAATCCAAAAAACCCTCATCATTTGGAAAGAGAGGTAACCCATCATCTCGAAAAAGATGGCTCACATTTCTATTGCTTCTGGAACAACGCACATACAAACAGCACTGTTCTTTACATTACACTTCAGCAATATTATGCACATATTATTTATTTATTTTTCTTTTTTAAATGCCCCCAAAATTTGGTAAATGCACCCTGTTTTATACATTGAAGGCAAAAGTTTAATTTTTTTTATTTATTTTGATCACATTACATTGAAGCTAGATGACGTAGTAGCTAATGGCTTTTTGCATAGAGCTTTCAGACTCCTGTCGCATGGACCTAGCAAGGTTACAGAAGATGTTCATGTTAGTGGAAGCATCTTTTATTGTGACACTGCAGTCATATTTCCATCATAATTTCAGTGTAGCATGCTCATGTATTGATTGATTTTTATTTTTTTATTTTTTTTTTTTTTGATGTGGCATAATGCTAAGGTAATACTCTCCCCTCCACCCAAACACAATCTTATATAGGCTATATTTACCAGAGTCAAGGCTGGCCCTATTACCAAACAACTATGTAGAGAGTATCCACAACTGTATCAATTTAACCATGGAGTGACAAAGAGTACTGCACTGCAGACACAAGATGACTGGTTTAACCCCTGATCTTCATGTCATGTCAGGATTATAAATATATTTGGAATTATGACACAGTGTTAATTTATATTTTCTTTTGATGATCTGTTTTGTAGTTCTGAGCCCAGAGGATGTTGTCCACCGTTACAAAGTGGTCTTTAAAGTCTTCAGGCGAAACTGCAGCATGACCAACACCTGCGAAGAACTCGGAGTGGACAGGAACACCATTGCAGGGACTGCGGTCATTGCAGATGTCATGATAGCCACAGAGGGCACAGACTTTGTGGAGCTGCCCCTCTTCAAAGAAAAACAGACTTTAGCGAACTATGCAAAATTATGCAAGGCATTTGTAGA
This sequence comes from Chaetodon trifascialis, assembly GCF_039877785.1. Taxonomy (NCBI): domain Eukaryota; kingdom Metazoa; phylum Chordata; class Actinopteri; order Chaetodontiformes; family Chaetodontidae; genus Chaetodon; species Chaetodon trifascialis. Next base: position 19,583,900 of record NC_092078.1, on the reverse strand, counting down.
TGCCAACAAACCCCTGCAGAAAATGAGGAAGGCCACAGAGCTGCTCCCTATCAAATATAAAATGCCAAAGTGAGGGATCAAGCTCTAAAGTGCAGTAATTTCAATGTCATTTAAAAAAAAAACCAAAACATTTATTTTAATGTATTACTGCACTGTCTTTTTGTTTGATCTGGTGGGGATTCAACCAAATTTCTTGTATCCAAAAACCTTTTAGTGGGTAGTTGGACCCTGGTTTCTTTTCTTCAAAGATCTTTTATCTTTGCCCTTAGAGTTTGATATCCTTCAATAACTGTTGACTAGCCACTCCCTGCCATTTCCACTAGGATGTTGTCAACCTTACTCGTTTTATTTTGTAGTAGGCATTGTCAGTTTGCACTTTGGATCAGCAAAGTTTTATTTTGTCACGATTATTTCTACCTCTTCTGACCCTGACACTTTTTTTGGTGTTAGATTCCATACAAGATGCAACTGTTATATTGTTATAACTTATAAATATAATTTTTTGCACTTTTTTATAACATGTCCTACTTGTTTTGAAATATAAGTACACTTGAAAGCTATGCCACTGATTTGCACTTTAAAAGTATTGAAGTTACTCCCTTCAAGTTCACTGTTTTGCAGATTAAGAGGACTAAAGTTAGTCTCATTGACAGTTCACCTGTTTTTGCGTATTTGTCACAGGTTGTGTGAAGGAGTGTAACAAAATGCATTGTATCTTTATGTAAAGGAAAGTTCAGGGTAATACCATGGAAACAAACCACGCTTCCTTTTACAGTACAGTTCCACCTTTCTTACAGGGTAACTTCTCTGTAAAATATGGGAGTTTACCATGTTCAAAACTACACACCCTGATGGGTGGTAGAGGATTATAATCTATAGTTACCAGGAAAGTACATGGTAATATCATTTAACAAACCACGCTTCCTTTTACAGTACAGTTCCACCTTCCTTACAGGGTAATTCACAAGGTTTTACCTGGTAATGTTTTGCATTGTACGTGGTATACATTTTTAATTACTGGATAAATACCAGTTAATATCTGCATAAATACATGGGGGTTAATGGGTAAATTGCATGAATTAGAAAGTAATTACTTAGTAAATAGTTGCAAGTTATCAGGTAAATACTGGGTAATTACTGGGTAAATATCAGAGTCATTACTATCCTCACTGTCACTTCACAGGTTGATTGGTAATACATAATCTATAATTCCTGGATAAATACCTGGTAGTTTTCAGTATATATCTAGTAAATACCAGGTAACTAGTTCTACTAGTTACCAGGTAAATATCAGGTAACTACCAGGCAAATAAGTGGTAGTTACCAAGTAAATATGTGATCATTTTTTGAGTAAATAACTGGTAATTACCAGGTAAATATCTCAGTTATTATCACCCTAACAAAGTCAGATATAGACACATTCAGTGGGTTTATAGTCTACAATATGCAATTGCAGGATATTGACCAGGTAATTATTGGGTAAATACCTGGTAGTTGTCAGGAAAATATCTAGTAAATACCAGGTAACTTGTTGGTAATTACCAGATAAATATCAGGTAAATATTTTTAACTACCGGGTTTAAAATCTACAATATACAATTACTGCGCATCTACCAGGGTAAAAATTGGGTAAATGCCTGGTAGTAGTCAAAAAATATCTTGTAAATGCTGGGTATTAAAATGGTAAATACTGGGTAATTACGTTTAATTACTTGATTATTACTTCGTAAATACATCTGATTACCAGGTAATTACCTGGTAATTACTGGAACGTAAAAGGAGGGGTTACCAAAAATTATACTACAAGTGCTAAAAGTCACAAATGAGCAAGGCATAGAGGTGGATGAGGATATCTTTTTTATAACAGTCAAAGAAGTGTGTTTTGTAATCTATACAGATTATGGATAAGAGATTATAAATTTCTGTTTTCTTTTTGCACAGATGTTTTGACAGATTTGTGTCTTGACTCGGAAAGAGACAGTATTAAGGTATGTCTGATATTCGGAGCAAGCAAATACAAAACATCGTTGTAGCTCATGCATGAACAGGAAGGGTAAAAGGCTTGACGTCAATGACATGAAATTCTCAATTATAAACAAATCAAGAATCATATCACAAATACTTTTGCTTTTGCAGGAGAACTAAAGCAACAAAGGAGTTTCATGCCCTTGGGATTGTGTCGCATACTCAAAAAAGGGAGCATGAGTATGTGAGTTTGCATTGTAGCCGTAGTGTGAAATAATAATGGCAGTTAAATTTTGGTTTGTTGGTCTTTTGTGTATAATCAGTGTATATTCATGATTCACATATTCACTTTTTTTTTCAGGAACATTTCTATGGCATTCAGAGCAACAAAAACTTTTTTGAGTGGCATGTCAAGACTGTGCAACGTCAATCCAAAACCACATCTACATCCCATAACCGAGTGGAGCTAAAAAGGAGCATGTCTGATATTTCCCCATTCTTCTTTTTAATAATCAATTGATCAAGTGCCACGCCATGTCCAACCACCCATCACAGTTTCTTTGTTGCAATGATGTTAGTCCATCTATCATTGTTATTCTGTATAAATCTGCTCCTTTTTCCCTCTAGCTTTCCAGTTGTAACTAAATGTTCTTATGTCTCTAATGTGTTTTGTTTTCGCTTGTGGTAGGACTTCTTTATTTGTTATCTTTTCCTCGTTTGATATGCATAGCATTCCTCTGAGGATTGCATTGATTCTCTTTTGTCTCACAGGTGAACGTCACTATAGGAAGGATACAGCAGCTGAGACTTAGACGGATGCCAATTGGAATTTTAGTTATGGAGACCTATTAACAATTCAGATAACAGGATTACATTATTATTATCGATCGTCTGGTGAAATTTCACAAGGTTTGTCAAGGCACTACCAACCACCTCCACAACTCACTCTCCTTATATTAGGGCTGGGAGATTAATTGAATTATATTGTCGATTACGATTTTTGCTTTCCACGATCTTGAAAGCAACATAATATTCAAGAGCAAGTACTGAATTTTCTCCCAGCTGACAATTTTTCCAGATCAGCTGTAGAAGAGTTGTTTAAAAACATGGACAATCCTTTTAGCCAGTTGAATGCTGATAACAAATGGAAGAAATATTTCAGGGAAAAATGGGATGTGGTACAGCCAGTTAAACTACACCTAGGAGTAAGTTATGACACTAGACAAAATAGCATAACTGGAACCTGTGAGCAAGTTTCAATCAATAAAAAGTTCATATATATTCCTGTACTGAAAACACTCCAGTGCTATTGCAAGAATGAAAATATTCGTGAGTTAATGCAAACATGTATTCAGAGTGACAAATATTAGGACTTCTGTGATGGAAGCTACTTCAAAAGTCATGCTTTGTTTTCAAGTAATAAGTTTGCCCTATGATGACTTTGAGTATGGGAATCTTCTAGGTTAAAAAAAAAAAAGGCATACATAAAGTTGAAAGATCTGAACTTTTGCATGACATGCATTTTTAATTTCTCTTTGCTATTTGGACCTGATTAGTGTGAAAATTGTGAGAATTATCAGTCTACAATTATCATTTCTATATAGTATTATTATATATGTGTATAATATAATATATACCTATGCCTAACCGAGAGGCAGCATGGTGTCGCAGCAGGTAGTGCGCATGCCTCACAGCAAGAAGGTTGCCGGCTCTATCCCTGGGTGGGGCCTTTCTGTGCGAAGTTTGCATGTTCTTCCCGGGGGTAGGTATGCTTAGAATTCTTGAGTTCTTGGAGTCATTTAGTGCAAACTATTTCTGTAGATTGTGCTTAACTGATAAATCTTCAGCTCAGTCAATTTTCTGAGAAGGCGACTCATGTTTGACTTTAAGATCACCAGTTCTGAATGATGGCAGATCATCCCTAATTAACCCCTTCATTTGGCATCAAGAGAAAGCGCATACTTAATACAGTGCAATATTTCAATATTGCAGAAAGTTTCGTTGTTGACATCATGCATGATATTTTGGAAGGTGTTGGTCAATATGAAGTCAAATTCTTACTGAACATTTAATCTCTAAAGAAAGTTTTTTAAATAGGATGTATGCTTTTAATTATGGCTATCTGGAAAAGACAAAAAGCCTTGTTGACTTGTTTTTCTTTTCCAGATAGCCACAACATAACATTAAGCTTGATGGTGGAGGAATAGGGTTAAATGCATCACAAACACTGTGTTTGATCACAAACATACATTTGATATTTGGTGACCTGGTACCAGAGGATGACTTGCACTGGTGATTATTGCTGTTGTTGCTGAACATTACGAATATTGTGTTTTCATACTCCATCACCAAAGGGATGACTGTGTATTTAAAGCACATTATTATTATTGAACATCACCAACTTTTCAAAGAACATTACCCATCAAACAACTTGATTCCAAAACATCATTTCATGGTCCACTATCCAAGGTGCATTCAAAAAAAAAATTGGACGACTCATTCACATCTGAACTATGAGATTTGATGCATTGTGAAGAAACATCAGTTTGCAGTAGCTTATCATTGAGAATGCATGACTTCAAAAAAACTGAGTCTGGTCCAGGCAACCTGTGTTTACTTGAAACACTAGAATATACATAAGATATCTGCATATCTAAACATTGATTTGCAAGCCACTGTGAAACTGACAAACTGGCTGAAGTGTGGCATTGAGTATCGTGTCAGTCTTTTCATTTGCACAGGCACTGATGCAGACAATCCAGTATTCAGCAAAATAACCTGTATCATTTTGCATGACGGCAAAGTTTTTTTTGTTTTGATTGAGCATGAAACTTGTTTCCATGACCATTTCCATGCTTTCAAAGTAAATGAAAAAATCCCAAGGAAGATACTAGTTCTAGACAGGGATAGAATAAGACATTTCAAATCTTTTGATGCCCAAATGTTCTATGAGTGTAATTCACATTTTATGTTGTGTCAGAGAACTGTATCATTTCATTTGTTGCATAATTTGTTAAAGGTGCAGCTAAAGGTGCAGCTATACACTTTGAATGTTTGAAATACATTTACACTGGTTTATTCGAAATGTAATTTAGCTTGTTATACAAGTAAGTAGACTGCTAGCTTCAGGAAGAATGTGCATTCTGACGTGAGGATCAAAAGTTCTCAAGTCTAGGATGCATTCCTCTCCTTTGTTGGCATCATGTGTTTGAATGTTGCTTTTTTCACTTTGCATCCAGTGGTGAATGCCAGAGATCTTATTCTTTTCTCTGCAGGTTATTACTTGTCAGTGGTTATGTTCTATTTTTCATTACAGTTTTACAGTTACATACAGTTCACCCCACTGTGCTGTGCATTTTAATTGCGTCCATATTTCTTTTCCCGACTAAATGTCACCAAACTTGCACTTCACCATGCAGAGATGGCGTGGCACCATAAAGCCAAACAAACAGATGTGTGCAGCATGGATTGTTATCTCTACAGTGTTTTCAGTGTGAATGTTTACTGAAATGTGTGTTTACACTTGTTTTCACTTTAATCAATATGTGACTTGTTACACCAGTAAGTATGCAGCATGGATTGTTGAACACACTGTATGCACATTTGTTAAACAAAGATTTATATTGAACAATATGGTGTGTTTTTGCAGTGTTTTGAAATATTAACTCCATCAGTGTTAAATAAAACATACTTTTAAGTGTTGAATCTTAACAATATAAAATAGCTGACATTAAAATTAACTCAAGTTCTATTTTATGAGATATAGTCATATGAGATATAGTTTTAACTCCACAAAAGTTTAGTTTTAACTCCTGAAAAGGGTTAAAAGATCAACTCCTAGAAAGGAGTTACTTTAACACTGTCCTAGAGTGAATCAGAATCAGAAAAAGTTTTATTGCCAAGTACGATTTTACACATACAAGGAATTTGTTTTGGTGAAGTTGGTGCATGACACATCTACTAAAAATAATCTATTAAAGTAAAGTAAAGTAAAGTAAAGTAAAGTAAAGTAAAGTAAAGTAAAAAAAAATTTAACAATATAAGTGTATTTGATGGTCTCACATGTAAACTCACATTGGGTTAATATGAACTCACAGAGTTTATTCCAAAGGCCAGAATTTGCTGTTGCAGAGTGTGATTCTCTAAGCTTCTCTATGTTGTTTCACTGTAAATAGTTAAAAGTTTATAGATGTTATACACACAATCAGAGATTGGATCTTTTTGTCAAATTGAGATGGGTATTTGATTTTGTACTTTAAAAGTATTTTTTGTAGCACTGTGTTCCGTGTTGAGTATAATAAGCCATATAAATAAGAAACATTTCATATGATGTATGTTTTGTTCATTTTTCATTTTTCAATTCATTTTACACATAATTTGACATTATTTTTGGTAATAATTTAAGCAACAAAAAATCTGAGGAGCCATTTGTGAGCTGAAAGAGCTTGGTCTTTTAAAAGAGCTGAGCCATAAGAATCGGCCGGAAATTCCCATTATTAACATAAGTCAATATCATATGCTTCTCTCCACAAATTATTTACCACAAGAGTTATATGGGGGAAAACAAAAGCCAAGTGAAGTAAGTAAGAGGAAAGTTTTTAATGTGAAGAGCAGCGCTTTTCAACATGCTACTACAACTACTACTTTCAAAATAAATTTCCATTAATTTCTGGCAATGCAATTAAAAATGTAACGCGGACATTCCGGTATCAACGGACAAAATCAGGGGTTACCTGGCAGACAATGCTCAGGGCTTAAAATGGACCACTGCACATGCTCACTAGAGGCGGAACTGCTCACTAGCAGGGAATACGTTGAATTTAGTTTCAGTGGTACAGTTTGTGACAGAGACATGGATTGTCAACATTAACTGCGGTGTATTCGTTTACGTTGGGCCGGGCAGTGTAGACGTAGAGCTCGCTTTTAACGTCGCAGTAACTTCAGAAATTCGACAAAATGGTGAGTTACTGCCTCTCTTTTGCAAAAAACAAAGGCAGGGGCTAGGTGCTAAGCTAATGCTGGCAAGGCATTAACAGTTGTGATATCAGGAAGTGTCCACCTGCGCTTGCCTTCACCTGGTTTCTGTCAGCATAGCATGCAAGCTAACAGGCCGAGTAATAGCACAAGATGTGAAAAGGCTTGTCACACTGTAGTGCTGTGAATCAGCGTATGGCTTGTGTAATTTTAGCTCTATCTAAATGACATTTAGTAATGTTAGAATTGAGGATGTCACTGATCATTAAAAATTTGAATGAGGTTAATTACCGAGCTTCGTCGTCGCAGGTAAAGAGTGTAGCCCTCTGTTTTAGTCAGTGTCCGTTAACTAGCTGGCAGTTACTCAGCTGCGTTTCTGTAACTGCCTACCAAACTGCAGCCTGAATATAGTGAATTGATTATATCAGAAGGCACAGTAACTGTTACGTGCGAAGATTTTTTCATATTTTTTCTTGAATCACTGTGAAGATTTATTTACTTTATTTTACTTTTTTTATTTTTACTACATCGTCACAAGTATGTGGCCATATAGTGTTTGTAAATGGCCACTAATGCTCTATGTAATTCAACCGTCTATAATGATAGTTGTAGCTGGCAGGTATACTCAGATGCAACTAATTGACATTAATTTTCTAAGTTGGTGAAAAGACAAGACCGCTTGACTGTTGTTTGAGTTAAGATATATGTATGGCATTTACTCTCAGTTTAGAAGTTTGTTTTTTGCAAGAAAGATGACAAAGAAGACATCACACTTAAAAATAAGTCTCTTTTTTTAACGATCAAAGTGCTCAGACAGGTTGCAACAGGCAGTGCCATCATTGTAATTCTTCAAAGCGGATTAAATATGTCTGAAACAGACTCCGCTACAGTGCAGAGCTGTCAACCGTATCAATCATCAGTCAGGTATAAAAACACTAGTAGTTGAGACTTATCAGTAGCTTGTCAATATTGCCACTTTTGAAAATTATTGAGTAATGTTAAGTATAAAATAATATATTTAGTTTTATAAAGAATAAAAATAATATGATAGCTTAATAAATGTTAACTGAATCGGCAGCTTTCTAAAACTAAAGTTAAAATGAAAAGCTAAAGTGAGGAAGAAGTTGACTGTAACTGTAACTGACTGATTTAAATCCCGGGAAGACCCCAACAACAGGAAACTGAATTCTTTTATCCAAAAGGTTGTTTGCAGATGATGTCACGTAGAGTTGGGCGGTATCCAAATTTTGATACCGTCAAACTTTCCCCACATTTTTCGGGGGTACACGGTATTACCGTGACTAATTAAAAATCACTTTGCAGGGCAGTGTGACGTGTGCACAGTTCAGACGGTCAGTGCTCACGCTAAGAAACACCAGTCCTAACTTGTAGCATACCAGACTGACGGGGAGAAACTCAGCTAAAAGCCTCTACCAAGCATTGCCACCCAAACGAAACATAATTCATACCCCACGAAATTATGCGCATGTAAGGAAAACACGAAAATAATGCACGTCAAAGGTACGGCATCTGCTGATTTCACCACTTCACGCAAACCTCAAAAGCCCAGTATCATATGAAAGCAGAGAGTCTGATGATCACGAAGATGTCTGCCTCCTCACTGTGCGACGAAAACTCGGCGAGCTAGCAGCCACAGAGTAGCAGAAAAAAAACTTCGCTAAACCATAAAGTATGTTTTACCTTCGCTGTTTTGTGGTCAAAAGTTATATTCCAGCCCGAAAAAAAGCTGCTAATGTCTCCTATGACTCTGTGGTCTCTCTATGGTCCTGCTTGTGAGGAGGTGGTTTCTAGAGTGGAGGGAGTGCTCTTCATGCAATAACCTATCTCTGGGGTTACTTCCTTCTGGATCATCATTAGTGTGTCTATGGTGAATGTGGGTGGGTTGCTGAGCTATTGACCGGTGTAACTATGCAGTTAGGTTCACTGCTCCGTTTCATGAATGAGCAGAGCGCTCACAGAGGACTCTGCTGAGCAGCCCAAAGTGTTATTTTACTGTTTTATTTGCATTTCGTCCTTTTATGAGAGCTAAGAACAATAGCAAGCAGAAAAAGGCTGAAAAACTGTTTTCAGCAGAGGAGTTTCTCTGTATGCTTGGATGAGATAACGGTACTCTGCTCAGATGTGCCTAAATGAGCACCTGGACATGCCTGTGTTAAAACAGGTATGACTGCTCAGGTTCATTCTTAGCATGTACTTTTGCACAGTCACCTTTTTCTCGAGTAAAAATTCAACCAGATACATTGAACGGAGTAGACTTCATTTTTGTTATGATGCTACAATTATGTTAGCCCCCATACGCAGCATTTTTTTAATGATGGTAATGAAACTGATACCGTTGCTATTTTTAGATACCGCGGGATACCTTATGACCGCCCAACCCTAATGTCACGTCATACTTTTGTTGTTGTGCAAACTGCAGGTGGAGGGTCATACGTGATTTTCTGCATACAAAATATTATAACATACACTCACAATGCCTATGTTTTGCATCGTTTACGGTTGCTCAGATCAATCAAATCAAGAAACCAGAAGGAGCTTTTGTTGAGTACCAAATGCAGTTGTTCATAAGGGTGGAAAATGCAAGAAATTGAATGAAAAACAGCTGAAAAAAATGCCTTGTTAACTGTCAGCTATTGTTTTAATGATATATTTAAAATCATGGCTACAAGCAACACAAATAACACTTGTTAAATCAGCCTGTTTCACATAAGACAGCTGAACATAAATAACATACCCTGTCTTGTTTCAAGACAATCCATGTCTTTAGTGGTATTTCACCAGACCTTTACAGGTGGTTAACCTAACAACCGTAACATAAATGTCATTCAGCACCACACCACTGAAAGTTTGCTGCTAGGGTAATCCACATTAAATTGGTGTTAATAGTTTCATCTAAAACAGGTAAACGTAAATAATGTACCCTGTCTTGTTGAGCAACAATCCATGTCTTTCTTTAGTGGCATTTTACTGGGTTTTGTGAATGATTAACCTAGCAAACAACTGTCACGTAAACATGACAGCACAGCAGCGCTGAAAGTTTGCTGCTTAGTTAATCCACCGGACAATAAAAGATATGCACCCTTGAAAAAAATGAAACAACAGTCATCCCAGAGCACTTTGGTACTGTGGTTGTGGACCCAACCGCTAACAAAGTTTTGTGTCTCCACTTTCACGCGTTTTATATAGTAGAACAACATCTGAATGAGCAGATAGTTGTTATATCTACTGCCTCAGTAGCAGCAAAACTTCCAGTTCAGCTGAAACATCGCTCCTCTTAATAACGTAGAGATCACATCCACCATATGTTCTGATTTTCTGTGTGTACCTTTCTCTCATAATTTCATAACTAGTCCAGTAAGAACTTTCCTTGATCTCATCCATTGCAGCTTTCATTTCTGGCCTTCTGTGTGAATTTAATGTCAAGTGACTGCAAACAACCTATTCTAATAATGTAGAAACAAGATAAATTTGTAATTATGCTGGGTACAATCATATCGTATTAATACTATGTAGAGCAAAAATACATAGCATAGCATAATTTCTAGAAAATAATTAAAGGAAGAGTTTAGTTACATATGCCCCTAAAATTTTTCATCCCCAGTGGGCCTGTCTTTGTATAACCAGTTTTGTTTGTAACATGACAGTGCCTTCAAAACCAGCACCATTAAGACATGTTTTTCCCAGTTTGCTTTGGAAGAACTTGACTGGCCTGAACACTGTGTACAGAGCCCTATCTTCAGTCCCATCCAGTACCTTTGGGGAAAAAAATGTAATGCAGACTGTGAGCCAGAACTTATCATCTAACAGTAGTGTTAGACCTCTTTAATGCCCTTGTGTCTGAATAAGAGATAATCCCTGCAGGCAGGTTCCAACATCTGGTGGAAAGCATGAAATCAGAAGAGTTGAGTTTGTCATAGCATCAATGCTGATGCTGTCAGAATTCCATGTTAAACTGTCACATATGGCTGAAATGTTTGGCAGTCACCATAATTTTGGCCATGTAATGTGTCTTATAGTGATTTTTGCCTTAATTCAGTGTGACAGACTGTAGTACAGTAGCTTTTGGTCAACTTAAGGTCTTAACACACTTAAGGCCTTTACACTAAACAAATAGAATTGTTTTAAAATAACTCCTCAGACAATATTTATATATCCTCCTTCCAAGTATCCAGCTGCTCTAAAACAAACATGAGTCACACCTGCCATATTGTCGCTTTGTCATTAAGACCACAGAGAGTGGAAGACTGGTAGCAGGCAGGTCTAAGTAAGGATAACCAGTAGGTGGTACAGTATGTGTGAGCTGTAGAGTTTTATTAAAGCTGTAATCATCTCAGCATCACCACAATACGTGTTTCATTCAGGGTTGCCTCAAGTTTTTGCCTTTGGGGAAAAAAATGCACTTATATTGTAGGTTGTCATCAGTTTATGTAAGGTTACTGGGTTTGTTTCCTCTAGCTGCAGTACATGTTGTTTGTGTGTGTGTGTGTGTGTGTGTAATAGGTTTCAATAGTTACAATAGGTTTCTCAGAGCTTGTTGTTGCAGGTATTAGCTGAGGGGTTGACGGTTGTGTGGACTATAAAATTAAAACAGTGAGTTTAATGTCAGCCCACTTTGACCTCAGTCCTGTGCAGTTGTATGGGAGACTCAACAGACTGCTACAGCTGACAAGGTGAGGGCCATGCGATTGACAAAGACAGCCAAGGCTGTCAGTGGGCTGGCTTTCTGCAGCGCCACATTAAAGAATCTCTTGCAGTTCTGTTATCGCAAAATTTTCCTCAAATTCTTGGGTCTGTCACCCAGCTAAACTTAACAAAAGTTGTGTTCAGAATGTCTATTGAAAAAGGAACTAATAAAAAATTATATAAAGGAAGAGGGCATAATTCAGTGCCATTGTAATTATGGCATTATATCATTCACATCATTCATAACTGGAATAAAGTCCACATTGGCTATTGATAAATAGAAATTTATTGAGGCATCATGTGCTAAAATCAGTGGTGCAGTAACAATGAGTGATATGCATATTATGAAGACAATTCGATTCAATATACCTTTATTTGTCCCGCAAGGGAAAATTCCAAAACAGTTTACAATCAACAATTAGGAGTCAGTATATTGAAAAACAGTACTGGGCTTATTAAAACTGTGAACTGAATGTATGATTTTTCCACAAAATCCTGTCTGATTTTGTTTAAATGTGAACTATTAATTGTTATAGTTATAATTTAGTGATAAGATAAAGTCTACAGATGCAGCAGCTTCGAAATTCCCCTCCCAGCCAGAGGCCATCCAGCTCCCAGCCGGCTGCCAGCCAGCTACCCCCCCTCCTCTTGGGGGTGTGCCCAGAATCCACTATAAACACGCCTCTTCATTCAATTGCAGGGTGTCACCAGGAGATGGTGTGTCCCTCACAGGAACACATCTCAAGGGCAAAGATTTTTACTCTACTACATTCATCTGCTTTAGTAGGCTTATTTGTAGTTAGGCAGTCACAGTTACTCAACTATTTTACGTTGATTATTTAAATCAACTTATGAAATATTTCTCGCACAAAGTCTTAAAAAAGTCATAAATGTGTGTTTCCATCAGCCTGTTTTAATGCATATTTTCGATTTGCAAACAGGAAATTCCTAAGTTTTTCTCTTACAATATACTGTATGAATTTTTTTGTGATTGTTGCGATCAAAAAAAACAAACTCATGTAAAAAAGTTGTATATAATCACTTCCTATATGATAATAAGCATACTTCACATTACAGAAACAGTCGAGAAGCATCAGCTCAAAGTTACGAAATCATGTGGCGGAGATTTGGCGCAGTTGGTAGAGCGTCCGCCCCATGTATGAAGTTCTCTGTAGCGGCTACGGGTTCGATTTCCTCTTTCAGCCCTTTGCTGCATGTCATCTTCCCTCTCCTGAACCACTTTTATGGCTGCTCCTCAGCTGTCCGATACACTAAAGGCCAAAAAGCCCAAAACATAACTTTGAAAAAAAAAAAAGTTACAAAATCATTCCTGAGTCATAAAAGTGATGTAGCTTTACAAAACAGCCTGTGACTCCAAGAATAAACAGGCTCCATCTGTTTACATAGAGTTTGCTTTTGATAATTATCAACAAAAATGATGACCTAATTTTACTTTACATGCGCTGGAACAGAGACAGAGCTGCAGTAGCAGAGCGCGTCATCTGGAGATTCCAGGGCTCGCCTATGTTTTCTGCAACAGGCGCGCGGCTCTCGGCAAAAATAGACCAGGAAGCGGCCAGTAGACAGTCATATTAGTATTGGTTGAATATGCGCTAATTTTTGCGATTGCAAGATTTCCTGGTCGGACTGATAATATACATTTTGATGCATGAGGGAGGTGGGAAAGTTGGCTTATCCATAAATGTAATTAAGTGTAATGGAAACATTTAGTGAAGTCTATAAAGTAGCCAGCGACACAATATTAATATCTGTGGCACAAATTGATTTTTAATTACTGGAGGTACGCTCTCCCCTCAGCCCTCCACCTATTTTACTGGCCATAGCTAGTCTGTGGGACAGTGGGGGCTGGGAGCCTGTTTGGCTGGCGACCATCCATTGAGTTAGAACAAAGGATACACTGTAATGCAAATAATGACTTTTCAGCCAACAACGCAGCCGGCTCGACACTACACATGCCTGACAGAGTGACAGTCAGGAGAACATCATGACGCCCGTGGTGATGATGCGCGATGTGTCAGTGAAACTACAGGTTTACTCAGCTCTGAAATGTGCCGGGAGTTAATCGCTTCAAATGCACAAATGCAGTGAAGTTCACAAACCACCAACAGTTTATAGAATAGGATGGACTGTCTATCAGTGGCCATTAGAGCAGCTCTCTAATAATTAAAATAGATGTCACACTGTGCGGAAGAGCTTTATAAGTTAACAAGAGATTTGGCCACAACAGCTGAAATGTAAACTTCTGTGATGCAAAACTGTGTTTGCTTTTGATGTCTAAGTGTGAAGCGTTTTAAATCATGTGCATCTTCTTTGTACTCAGAAGCACATCAAGAATGCATTTTTTACTCCGGAAATTATGAAAAATCAACAAAATATCACAGCCTAGAGAAGGATCACAAACTTTTCAATGTCTAATGTCAATTTACTAGTCGCCTTTATATTTATTTATTTACGTGCATAACATGCTGTCTGCCACCAGCTTTGTGTGGCAGTACTTCAAAATATGAAACAATGAAACAATTGGATTTATACTTTATCCAAAATCGGGGTGAAATATTGCATGCCACGGATTAGATAGATACAGAAATCATCATCTGAGAAATACTCATGATACTGATTTCACTGTTTATTGGCCGTTTTCATGTGTGTGTGTTAACTGATTGGTCAATAAAAACAAGTAGATTGGCCCATCTACATTGGCCCTTTATGCCCCACTACATTGTTTTTTTTCATTGGTCTGATTGGCCCATGAGGATTATTCATGATTGAATGTAGGTGTCGTGCGGGGGATGAGGCTCGCTGGCTGCGGAGGGAGAGTTGATGTTGTAGTAAGAACCTGTCTGCCTGGTCTAACATGATGATGAATGTTGAACATTTCTGTTTCCCAAAAAAACATTTATTTGACGTGCAGCGGCACAATATTAATATCAAACACGCGTGCACAACGCCTGACGTAAAAAAAATGCATTCTTGGTGTGCTTCCGAGTACTATGTTTTCCCGCGACTATAACTTTTTTTTAATAGTTACTGTTTATATTCATTGTGTGAACAGTATGAAAAAAGAGACAGAGACACAGAGAGGAGGACACAGACAGTCACACAGACAGAGTGATGAAAAAGATCAGTGATAATTAACTACAGTATATTAAGCCTATGATGCTGAACATCACAGTGCGCAGTGCGAGCCGTCTGCTGCGCTCCGCAGCCGCCTGTGAAGGCGAACGAAATGTGGAACCTTTCAGCTCAATGACATGACTTTGAAAGCACCAAGTGACTTGTTTTAATGAATTTCGTTAGATTAAAATATGTAGAACTGTAAAATATCACTTCCATGAGGCTGTTCAGTCAGACATTAACAGATCACAGGCTGAAATTGGCTTTTCATCCTCCCGTCCCTCCCCCTTCAGCGCACTGTAAATGATTTCTGTCCAGTAATATACAGTACACACACATCCAGGACTCTGCGTATTGCTGGTAACCACATCAAATAGCGACCCGCAAATCTAAAATGCGCTACAAACAGGAAACCCACCAACTGAAAAGCAGAGAGGCTCCGCGAATCAGGCAGAGTATTAAACATTTAACTGTTAAGCAGTTCAGAATGCTAGAAAAACGCGACGCACAACTTCTGTCATTCATGATTAATTTTCTGGGCACAAATCACTCGGCATGCGGAGATACGCTGGGAGCCTCTCCAAAGGTGGAGAGAGATGTGGAGGAAAAGGCAGGATTGGCAGATGAGCAGATCCAAGTTTGTGAACGAGCACTACAATAATGTGGATGATTAAGCATAATTATATTTAAAAAACTGCACAGGGTGCTCTACTAGACAAGCAGTTTTTCTTACAGCAGTGGAGGCTATGTGCAGATCTAATGAACGACTCAGCAAAGCTGACACAGTAACCAATTATAATGACTGCTCCTCCTGGTGGACTGATCGAGCAAGTGCAGGTAGTTTCCGCAAATGGAGCTTAGGGGCGTTACGAGTTTGCCCCGCGCCGATGACGTCATCGCGGGGGATCTCATTACAGTCACGAACCCGCCTACTGCAGAGCAGGGACCGGTCACAGACCCGCCAGGGCCCCAGCACGAGATTAGGGGAATTTCAAGGCCGCTACATCTGTATAAATGGGCTGTGGCTGATCAAGGTAAATTTGATCAAGTTTCAGCACCCACGCAACTATTGGCGTTTGAGTCTGAGATTATAAGGGCACTCACAAACATTACTTAAAACACTATTTGCGTATTAAACATAAAACCCACTGATGGGTAACTTTTCAAGACAAGAGTCACTTCTAGTCGCTAGATAAACTACAGACACACAGCGACAGTGACCCGCCACGAGAAAACCAGCAACAAGTTGGCCCGGCACAAATTGTGTAAACAAGGAAAAATCGATTTAAAAAAAAAAACAAAAAACTGTCATTTTAATTTTTTTTTTGCAGAATATGTAAGTTGAAATCATGAAGAAGCCACTCCATGTTTCAAATAACAGTATTGGGGGCCTTAAAACCATAAACTTTGTATTTGAATTTGGGTTGTTTTACTGGAAATTCTCTGTCCTAGTTAGGGGTGTGGCAATTCAACAGTAAATTAGCAGACCGGCTTTCTTTGGCTATTCACGGCCAGTCACGTGCTTCTGTTTTTTTTTTTTGTTTTTTTTCGGCCAATCAGCTGCATATTAAAAGGGAACCACATGGCTACTTATGTAGCCGCATAATAATCCAATCCCCTTTCTCCACATAGAAAAAGACCGATAGAAATAAACATATGAACGGAGCAGAGAGATGCCAGTGGGAGAGTAGAGCGAGAGCACGCCAACTTACCGCAGCAAATTACCGATAGTGAAATAAACCCCGCGACTTGAAGTCCGTCGGTAGCAGAAGGATCTCCTTTGTCAGGAACATCAGCAGCGGGACTCAAGGAGGATCAAATACTTCCGTAGAGTTTCCCGGGAGCAGCCAGCGTCGGTGGAGTTAAGAACGACGCGGTCCGACTGACGCCAATCCTGACCATCTCTGACTGACTGACAGAGTGTCTCGTGGCTGGTCACATATTATACAGATACTGAATATTAAATTGTTGGATACATAAAGTGTTTTGTCTGTACCATCATACTAAAACACACATTATTGTATTGTAAAGCATTCATCAAACCAATAACTAACCACAGTCAATATACAGTGGTGGAAAAAGGTTTTCAGACACCCCATGCATTTCTGGAATATTGCATTAAGAGTCACTCTTAGGTTTTCAAGTGCAATTTCTTTTAGTACAGTCACAGGCAAAATACTAAACAAATCCTAAAAAAAGCCATTAAAAACTAAAAATTGATTGGTTCCATAAAAATACAAAAGAAATTTTGAGTATGGGGTCATTTTGGCACCAGTGATCCACTAATGAAGGTCATGCTTTTTATTAAAAGACACAATTTTTGTTGCCGTGCTTCATGTCTATATAAAGCAGTCCTTCAGCAGTTGGATACACTCTGCAGAAATACAGACAAACCAACAGCTTGGAAGACAAACCAAGATCTTGGTGTCCAAGGGTTTCTTCAGCAAGAAATGACCACACCCTGATCCGCATGTGCAGGGAAAACTGCTGAACGACATCACAGGAGCTTCAGCAGCAGTGGTCAAACCAAACTGGTGTCCAGTGTTCCACCTGCACTGTACGTGGCTGACTTTTAGATCATGGCTTAAGGTCCTACAAGGCTGTCAAGAAGCCCGTGATCAATGAGAAACAGAGGTTATCCTGGCGTCGTTGGGCCCAAGCACACAAGAAGTGGACAGCCAGGAACTATGAATTAGGGATCGACCAATTATCGGCCTCGCCGATAATATTGGCCGATATTCGGCATTTTTTTGATCATCTGCATCGGCTGTTTTTTCCACCGATAACCGATAAAATTAATTAATGTCTTTTTAAACTCTCCTTTGGCTCCAATGCAGCCATCTCTACGCTTGAAGTCACCATTCTTGGCTGTGTAACAAAGTCCCGCCCACAGCCCTCACTGATTGGCTACATGGCACAAGTGAGTCAGTGACAGCCAATCAACACTGAAGCCTCTACATGCAGTGCCACATACAAGGAGAAGCAGACGACTGCTCCAGTGATCCAGCGGAGGCAAGACAACAGAGTCACTCGAAGTTGCAATAAATGATGAAGTTTTAAAAATACTACAACCTTATGATCAATTTCAGTGATAACATGCAAGCCCAGAGTTGATATTTCACCGACCTACTTGTCTAATCACATCAAGCATATGACGAAAAAAAAAAAAAAAAAAGAAGGAAAAGACGTAACCAAGTGAACATGACCTGAAGCTCCTTACTTAATAAAAAAAAAAAAAAAGGCATAACGACATACCGGTAGGTAGACTATAGCAAGTATAAGGGAGGAAACCCTGCTGAATTCCGCTGTTTGGCTCTGGAGATGAAACTGTTCACAACTTCAACAAGGCATATTTCATGATGACCCACCGTTACGTTATACCTGCTGCAACCGCTTTATAGCTGTGGTCAGACGCACAACAATAATATAGGCCCTTTCGGTTACCATTACTTTGTGGGAATAATAAATCTCCTAACGTGTCTCAGCCCGTGGGGTGGCTCCTGGTTTATCAATAAGCAACACCGGAGGTGATTCTAGCCTATAAGTTGAACAGTACTGCACGTTAACGTGTCTTTGTTTGTCTACAGTCGCCTCTCCCTCAGCGCTCGTCCTCTCACTACACTATGACGCAGCAACGTAACTACTAGTGTTAAATGATCGTCTTTTTGCCTGTCACTTGTAAATTCCAGGGATATGAGTCAGGCAGAGAGCACACGTCGAGGAGATAATTCTCCGTGTGTTTTATTTTCAATCAGTAAATTTACCGTCACGTCTACAACTCACGTGTGTAATGAAACGCTTTTCCAAGCTCGAAGATATGAAAACTGTGGTGCTGGCGTGTCTCCTGCTGCTGAATTGGGAGTACTAACTCAGACCCAAATTTCAGAACAGTTCAGGTCAGTTTATTTTGTTGATGTTTCAAAAATTCAGGGAGCTGTTTTATTTATTTATTTATTTATTTATTTATTTATTTATTTATTTATTTATTTATTTATTCATTTGATTGAGTTTTAAGAAATGTTGCTGGAAGGCCCCTGCACTTTTTGTTATAAAAATAATTAAACTTAAAGGCATTTCAATGAAGATTTTGTGTTTGTGTTATTTTCCAAAAAGACAAGGTCTTTTTTTCAGTGTACACAAAACAACCAGTATACTGTATTCATTCTAATCCCAGGGGCCCGTTGCACAAAACTAGGATAAGGGATTAAGCCGGGATGTGTTGGTTATCCTGGCTCAACTTATCCGTGATCCGGTTGCACAAAAGCAGGATAGCGGAAAGTGGGATATGTTATGGGATAAGTTAGCATGGAGATTTATTCTGTGGAGCTAGCCTGCTCCAGACCAGGCTAAATTCCAGGATCTATTTAATCTCATCTCTTATCTCAGTCAGCAGTCATCACAAACAGAAACCAACAGTTATTCCACTGCCCACTACACATTGTTATCACATTCAACTAGATCCACGGTCATTATTTAAACATTAACACAAAACATAAGCATCATTAATTTCAATTTCAAGGACCGGGAGAAAAATACATCAAATAATAATAATATACTCAAATAATAAATGTAAAAAAAGTATAAAAATGTAAACAGAGAGAAACCTGAGAACTTTTTTCCTGCAGGTTTAGTGCAGGAAGTTCACAAGCTGATTCACCTTCTGCTGAATAAAATGTTTTCAGATATGTGCAGTGTTTTGTAAACATAACAGAAACTGAGGTAGACTTGACATCTGTAACATACAAACAAACAAACATGATAGACAGTACAGTAAGATTGACTGAACTATATAACCAGCCTAGACATATGAACAACTTTAGTCACTCTTCTTACTCTAAACATACATGAACTATTCAATTATATTTTTATTGCAAGTGTGTTTAAAAAAAAAAAAAAAAAGCATGTGTAAGGTTTATAACCTGGCTTCTCCTCAGTGCTCAGCGGAAGCATGTCTTTAGCTATATGATATGCCGCTGCCTCCATTATGTCTTCATGCCTTTTAGATGATTTGTCATCAGGCACTGAAGCAGATACCTCTGCATGGTGGTCAGCTGCTTGTGCGGTGGTGCTGCGGTTGGCGGATGTTGGCGAATACAGCTGCGCTCCAAACAGTGAGCGTGGCTAAGGTGGTTAAATAAGTTTGTGGTATTACCGGTCTTGGTGGGGACGACAGTCTTGCATAAGTTACAGACCACATTGGTCTGACTACGGTCCGACTTATAAAGTCCAAAAAACTCCATACTGGTGAGCTGACTTTCCCTGTTTTATTGACAATTTCTTCGCTCTCTGCAGTGCTTTCTATTTTTTAACCTACTCCTCACGAAGCATCAAACACAAGACAACGAGATGGCGCAACCAAACTTGATAATGTTACATGATTGGCGTGTTAGCGTCTCTCTCACTGATTAGCGATTACTCCCTACGTTGCTTGGTTACCTAAGAAAGAGTGCCTTTGTTCATGCAACCAACCTTGCTTCGCAACTTCAGGTTTCTTCTGACGAAGAAAAAAAATTATCGAATGTTTTATTGAACGCATTTTTTATTGATATTGATGACGTGTCTATCGCAAGACATATCGCTATCGTTTTATCGCCCAGCCCTACATTTAGGTGTAATTATGTGATATTAAGCACTTGCATTTGATGAACAATAAAAAAGACAACATCTTTGCCACCACTTGTAGTCATTGTTTGAAATTCCTTTATTGGACCATTAATACATTTCCTGAGTTATTGGCCCTGTCATTAATGCTTTCCTGTCATTTTTAATTGTTTCCGTCCCTGTCTGTGCATAGATGCGTTTCATGCTGCTGTTCAGCCGGCAGGGGAAGCTGCGGCTGCAGAAGTGGTACACAGCCACAGCTGAGCGTGACAAGAAGAAGATGGTCAGGGAGCTGATGCAGATAGTGCTCGCTCGCAAACCAAAGATGTGCAGCTTTCTAGAATGGAGGGACCTCAAGATTGTCTATAAAAGGTAAAAACACTAAATCATAAACTGTTGCAATCTTTTCTGCTGGGCAGCTTGAAATGTCCTCCAGAAATATCCATGTCAGTTATTCTTTCATGAGGTACTTTATTTAATATGGTTCTCTTTTTACCATTTTCACATACAATATCGCATGTTACTTAAGATGGTTTTCAACTGCCGAGAGCGTGCAGGAGAGCAACAAAGAGTGGTAAGAGGAAGAGTGGGGTCTGTTTGTGAACGACAAATGATATAACCCAGAGCACATCAGTGTAAAGGAGCAAAGCTGCAGTAGAGACGTAGAGCTGCTAGCTGTTAGCATTCAGGCATTTTACTCTCATGTCATTGCAATAATGGTGTATATTCCCCTGTCAGCCAATGCTTCAGCACTCTGTGAGTTCCTTCATAGTACACTTTCACAGCTGCAGACCTCCCAACCCCCCGTCCCTCCTCCTCATCTCCAGTGACTCATGCTTCCCTGTCTTCTACCTTACAATTACAATTAGTCATTGGCAGACACTTTTATCCAAAGTGACATGCATATGAATGCACACAACGATGGTGCAGCATTGGGGGCAGTTTTGGGGTTCAGTATCTTGAACAAGGATACGTTGGGTCTGCGAAATGCCACACCAGAGAAAATAGCAACCACAAAGGATGCTTACACCTCTTCACCCCAACCCCTGCTGGGCCACTCTGATCACAATCTGGTTCTTCTGCTCCCTGCCTACATACGTATAGTGAATAAACAACCGCTAACCATAAGATATGTGAGTATGACACTGACAGACTGCTTTGACCGACTTTGACTGACTTTGACACTGGGAAGTGCTGTGCAGTCCACTCGTGGAGGACATTGACAATTTAACAACCTGCATCATGGACTTCTGTATGGAAAATAGTGTGCCTACCAAGAAGGTATGCTGTTTCTCAAATAACAAACCCTGGGTGCCTCCAAAACTAAAAGCCCTGCTCAATGAAAAGAGGGTTTTTAGATCAGGGGACAAATGAGCTCAGAAGGGTGCAGAGGGTGCTGAAAAGGGAGAGGCAAAGACAGTGACAGGAGGAAGCTGGAGGAGCATCTCCCCAGAATTAGGGAATGGGCACATGAGCTGAATCTGTTTTTCAAGAGATTTGGTTTTCCCCCTACCGCGACTGCTCAGGGATTATGCAGATCAGCTCTGCAGGGTCATTTGTCACATCATCAACCTGAGCCTTGGTCTGGAGAGAGTTCCAGCACTGTGGAAAACTGTGGACCTAGTCCCAAAGACTGCACCAGTAGAGAGCCCAGTCACTTCAGGCCAGTGGTCTTAACTTCTCAACTGATGAAGGCCATGGAGAAGATCATACTAAGCCATCTCCGACACCTGGTGAGCAGAGAGTTTGACCCCCTACAGTTTGCATATAGACATAGCATTGTTGTGAAAGATGCAGTTTTCTACCTGATTCACCAGTCTTTTTCCCAACCCGAAAACACTGGGAGCACTGTACGGGTCATGTTTTTTTTCCTTCTCCAGTAGGGTTGGGCGGTAACCTGGTAATAAGGTATCCCGCAGTATCTAAAAATAGCAACGGTATCATTTTCATTACCGCCATTGCAAAGGAAAAAGAAAAAAAAAAAAAGGTTCACATATAGCTCTATAGGGGCCTAACGTAATTGGAGCATCATCATAACAAAAAATGAAGCACACTCCGTTCAATGTATCTGGTTGAATTTTTACTTGAGAAAAAGGTGACTGTGCAAAATTCCATACTAAAAAAAAGAACATGAGCAGTTTTACAGGTGTTTTAACACAGGTATGTCCAGGCGCTCATTTAGGCGCGTCTGGGCAGAGTACCATTGTCTCGTCCAAACATATGGAGAGACTCAGTTGAAATGCAAATAAAACAGTAAAATAACACTTCGGGCTGCTCAGCAGAGTCCTCTGTGAGCACTCTGCTTGTTCATGAGACGGAGCGGTGAAACCAACTGCGTGGTTACGCCGGTCAATAGCTCAGCGACCCACCCAAATTCACCATAGAAACACCAATGACAATCCAGAAGTAAGTAACCCCAGAGATAGGTTAGCACTCCATCCACTCTAGAAACCCCTTCCTCTCTGTGTAAACAACCAGGACCTTCATGATTGATCTCCAACTAACACAGAGTCATAGGAGGAGACATTAGCAGCATTTTTTCGAGCTAGAATATAACTTTTGACCACTTTGGCTGTAGCTCGCCAAGTTTTCATCGCACAGTGAAGAGGCAGACATCTTCGTGATCATAAGACTCTCTGCTTTCATATGATACCGGGCTTTTGTGGTTTGCGTGAAGTGGTGAAATCAGCAGATGCTGTATTGACATGCGCTATTTTTTGTGTTTTCATTACATGCACGTATCATTTCGTGGGGTATGAATTATTTTTTGTTTGGGTGGCAATGCTTGGTAGAGGCTTTTAGCTGAGTTTCTCCCCGTCATTGCTATATACTACGAGTTAGGATTGGTACTTCTTAGCTTGAGCATTGATGGTCTGAACTGCACGCGTGTCATGCTGCCCTGCAAAGTGATTTTTAATTAGTAATGGTAACACCGTATACCCCGGAAAAATGTGGGGAAGGTTTGACGATATCAAAATTTGGATACCACCCAACTCTATTCTCCAGTGCTGTCATCACAATCCAGCTATCATTGCTCACGGCAAAGCTGGAAGGAGCTGGAGTAAACTGCCACCTGGCTACATGGACCATTAACTACGTCACAAACAGACCACATTATGTGAGGCTTCACAATTGTGTGTCTGATGTGGTAGTCTGCACCATGGGGGCTCCGCAGGTTACAGAGCTGTCCCCTTTCCTCTTCAACCTGTACACATCAGACTTGTAACACAACACTGACTGAAGTTCTCAGATGATACAGCCATAGTTGGACATGTATTGCAGGAGAATGCATTGGAATACAGGAAAGTCATCACCAGCTTTGTCAAATGGTGTGAACTGAACCACCTGGACATAAACACCATCAAGACAAAGGAGATGGTGATTGACTTTTGCAGGAAGGGGCCCCAGACTAACTAGGGGTGCGCGATCTGCTTTTTTCACCTCCGATACCAATACCTAAGATTTAGTAATCAGCCAATAACGATCCGTTACTGATCCAGAAAAACAGCGCTGAATTACTTAACAAATGGTATGTTTCATTGTGTGAAAAAGACTGGGATCATTCTTTTGTGCATCAGACTTGACTTAAACATTTCTTTCCTGTTTTGTTTTTTAAAAACAAACAGATAAATGCACGGAGTTATGTATTCAATAACTATGCACGAGTACAGTACAGTCTTAAACCAATAGCTTCTCTAGCTTGGTCAAACAACATGTAAAAAAAATATAACAAGTGTAACTGGTCCAGTTAGTGCAATTATGAATATAAAGTGTGCAACAATCTGTCTCCCACTTGCAACGGCATCACTCACAGTGCGCTTTGATAGAAGTCCCTCGTTGACAACCAGCTGCATTGTATGTGCAACGCAGCCTAAACTACGCACTCTCATGCTGTCCATCGCCTTTCGCATGTTGTTGGCGTTGTCCCTCAGAATCACGTGGACTTTACTCGACGTACGTCAAACATTTCCTTCAGGGTAGCTGCGATTGCGTAGCTGGTGTGTGAACCATGGAAGTTTGCAGCATTGAGCATTGCCCTGTGTGGCACGTAACTCTCATCCAGCCAGTGTGCAGTTAAACTTAAAAGTGGCATGGGACATCCTCTCCGTGATTTTTGTTGCCTGCACACTATTAGGTTTAAAATTTTCACCTCTTTCCTTCATCTCCTTCAAAGTTAGCTGCGTCATACCGCCTCCTATTTGTTTATTCAGTTCAATGAACTCAGCGTGCTCCCTGGTGTGAAATCTTTGTAGGTGCTTGATTAAGTTGGTCGTGTTATAACTTATAACCTGTTTTGCCACTGCCCCTCCAAACATTTACTGTGCAGGTATTGCAAGTAGCTGTCGAGTTTGTAGGCTGAGATAGTTTGAAAAAGTTCCAGATAGCCGATCCTTTCGCTCGCTCTATTTTGAAAACAATGTGGTCCACTTTATGTGCGCTTCAGCACTGCATGTTGCTTGCGCATGACGCCACTCACAGCGCCTATAGCATAGTGTTAGACTGAATAGATCGGCCCCGTGTATCGGGTCCATTGTCACCGATGCCCAATCTAGAAATTTCTTCAATATTGGGACCGATACCGATACCAATATCGGATCGATGCATCCCTAAGACTAACACTAAGGTTTTCACGTCTGTGTGTGCGTGCGTAGTGTCTTGAAGTGTGTGTGTATTTTGGCAATTTTTTTTAATTCTCTGCATATAATTGTGTCTTTTTATCTATTGTTGATTTCATTTTTGTATCTTTTTTATTTATTTTGTTCTACTTGTTACTGAGACTGCATGTCTGTCTGTCTGTCTGTCTCTCTCTGTCTCTCTCTGTCTATCTCTCTCTCTCTCACTGCATTTCTGTCTGTCTCTCTCTGTCTGTCTCATTCTCTCTCTCTTGCTCTCCCTCTCTAACCCAACCGGTCGAGGCAGATGGCCGCCCACCCAGAGCCTGGTTCTGCCTGAGGTTTCTGCCTGTTAAAAGGAAGTTTTTCCTTGCCACTGTTGCCAAGTGCTTGCTCATGATGGAATTGTTGGGTCTCTGTAGATAAAAGAGCTCGGCCTGTACCAGCTCTGTATGGAAAGTGTCCTGAGACAACTTTTGTTGTGATTTGGCGCTATACAAATAAAATTGAATTGAATTGAATACTTGTTCTTTTTTCTACCTCTCCTTTTTTATTCTGCTGCTGTAACAGATAAATTTTGACCACCATGGGATAAATAAAATCTAATCTCTTGTCTTATCTTTCAGTTATGGTGTTGGAATTAGTGTCAGCAAATTCTGCCCTCTCTGTAAAATTTGTTTTCTGTTTTGATTTTGACAGACAAATCAAATGATTGCAGGTTAATTTAAAAATTAACGTAGCTTGTGTTTTGTCTCCATTATGTGATGGATCAAGCTTCATCATTGGTGTTAGCTTTATCAAGCCTTAGCTTTCAAATAACGATATCAGGGGAGTTAGCTTTATCAGGGGCTAAACTCATTAGTTGTTGCAGCCCTAATTTAAAATGCTTTATTTTGAACATAATGGTTTTCATACAGTCTTATTCAGCTCAAAATGTTTGAAAACTTTAAGAAGCAATGTGGGACAAAGAGGTGGACTGGTTATAGTGGGACAGAGAGCCTGGCAGGACTGGTTATAATATGAACTGAAAATAGTCAAGCAATGAAGTAATGCTAATGCTAACATGCTGACCTGCAGTGAAATGATTCTTAAATGCATTCTAATGGTGTCTGAGATCTTTTTAATTTGTTATTTGACATGCTAATGTTATCTTAGCATTAATTATTTGAAATCCTTGAAGAATCTCATCATAATGTACACACTCTGGCAGTAGCCCTCGTGGCCCTTTCAAAATTTCCCAAGGGAAAATTGTCTAGTTTTATTTATTGTTGGTCATTTTGTGTTTAATTATCTGAGTTTTGTTATCTTTTCAGGTTAATTCTAGTTAAGCTACATAGAAAAGGACCATTGTATACTTATAACTGATAGTCAGTGATGTGCACTGGCATTTGTTTATACAGATAGAATGTATTCTTGGTTTGGACACCAGGGATTGACATGATGTAATGTTCTACTAGTGTTGGACATTGACTGTAATTGTAGGTGGTCTACAGTTTAACACTAGTGTAATGTATCACCAGTAATTTCCAAAATGTAACACGATAACGTTTACTTTTTACATTTATCTAGGTAAGTACATTTTTACACTAGTAGTGGAAGCTGGGTCCCCCCTCGTAATGAGAAAGCAACAACCTGATTGGCAGTAGCAGCTGATAGTTTGATAGTTTGCAGAAACAAGCGAAGAGTATTTCACAGTAGTATTTATGTAAACTTGAAAGTAGGAATATGAGCTAGTAGATATACTGTAGGTTTGAAAAATTTGCTGTTCTCCACATTGTGTCAATAACAACTGAGGCTTAAAGTTTAATAATGCAGTCTGAGTAATGTAGTAATTGTTAGTTTGAGAGGTAAAATCTCCTGGTCAAAACAGTCCAACACAAGTATTTGTAGATGTCCCCCAGTAGCATCCAACAGTAAAATCCTTTACCTGTTGTTTGCTACATCTAGTGGCAAATGGATGAACTGCAGCTTAACACTTTTAACTTTGGTGTCATGCAGACACAGTGATTGTTGCTTCATATACATGCATGTATTTACTTTGTTAAATATGTGTTATAGTCTTGTTTTCAACTCTGCCACAGAGAATAATTCGTTAGTTGTAATTACATTGACTTGTTTTTGTCTCATGCAGGTATGCCAGCCTTTATTTCTGTTGTGCGATTGAAGAACAAGACAATGAGCTGATCACACTGGAAGTCATCCACCGATTTGTAGAGCTGCTGGATAAGTACTTTGGCAGTGTAAGTCATAGATCTCTGAATCTCTCTGTGTTGTTCCTGATGTATTTGCTCTCTCTTATTTTAGCTGATTTCACACCGCTAAGCTGGAGCTGTTTTCTCATGTGAACTCTTGGCAATGTCTGGAGAATCAGGCGTGGACATGGTCCTGAGTTGCCCTTTCACACATTTAGCACACAACAGGAGAAAGTCCATGCCTGACATGTTCTCACCTACTAGAAATATGCTATAGGTCAGTTGTTGCACCTGGGTAGAGCATGCAGGAGGAGGTGGAAGAGGACTCATTTACAATAATGACTGTTTTTATGTTGTGTATAGTGGCATGCAAAAGTACCCTTTGTCCAAATTTCTGTTGCTGTTACCAGAGCTAAGTGAGTGAAAGATGACCTCATTTCCAAAAGTCATGAAATATAAAAATGACACATTTCTTTAATGTAATAATACAAATATTACTTTTTTAGTTTCATCATTTACTGCATCAAAATAACAAAAAAAAGGGGGGCGGGGGATGAGCTTCCACATTGAACAGACGTAGGTCCTGACAGCTCCCGTTTTCTTTCAATTATCCATCCATCCATCCATCCATCCATCCATCCATCCATCCATCCATCCATCCATCCATCCACCGATGGATCCGAGCCACCTCAGCTGACTCCTCTCAATGTGGAGGAGCAGCGACTCTACTCTGATCTCCTCCCGGGTGACAGAGCTCCTCACCCTATCTCTGAGGGTGCGCCCCGCCACCCTGCGGAGGAAACTCATTTCAGCCGCTTGTATCCGGGACCTTGTTCTTTCGGTCATGACCCAAAGTTCATGACCATAGGTGAGGGTAGGAACGTAGATTGACCAGTAAATCGAGAGCTTCGCCTTTCGGCTCAGCTCCTTCTTCACCACGACAGACCGGTACAGTGACCGCATTACTGCAGCCGCTGCACCCAACCCCAGGCCTGGCTTCAGGGTGGGGCCCCGGTGACGCCAATCTGGGTGACGTACGCTTCCTTGATTTTTTTTCTCTTTCATAAGGGGCTTTTGAACCGCTCTTAGTCTGACCGGTCACCTAGAACCTGTTTGCCTTGGGAGACCCTACCAGAGGCATTAAGCCCCGGACAACATAGCCTCTAGGATCATTCGGGTGCTCAAACTCCTCCACCACGATAAGGTGTCGGTTCAAGGAGGAGTCTTTCAATTATTATATGCACTTATTCACTTACAGTTGATCTATTTTGACATACCATGGTTAAACAGTCAGCAGTCTCTTTGATCCTACAAATGTACAGCTCCAGCAACCAGAAAAAAACAAATTAGAGGGCAACAAGCGTGAAAAAAAGAACAAAACAGCTAAGCTAACAAGCTAATTAGCAAAGGACATTAGGCAACTCACAGGTGAACTCTTCTGCAAAGATGCTTGAAGCTATCCTGACAGACTTCAGGGCAGAAATTTCCTCCCTCCACAAGGAGCTGAGGCAAGAAATGGAGGCTTTACAGTCAGAGACATCAACAAGCCTTCATGGGCTTCACCATGAGATGGGAGAGGAGATAAACAGACAGGAGCAAGCCCAGATGGTCACCGAACAAACCAACATATCCTCACCAACGCTCAAGACCGCATTCAGCAGCTGGGGTGCCTCGAGGAATTGAAACATTAAGAGCTGAAACGACTGAAGGAGAAATGTTTTGATCTCGAAAGCCGGAGTCGGCGCCAAAACTTGAGGTTTGTCGGCATCCCAGAGGGGGCTGAAGGTGCTTGTCCCACAAAGTTTATGGCGGAGCTTATTCCTGAAGTCCTGGGAGAAGATAACTTTCCCTCCCTGGTGGAGATAGACCAAGCCTACTGCTCGCTAGTGCCAAAACCGAAAAATGGAGCCCGACCAAGACCATTCATCGTTCAGCTGCATTGGTATGCACAAAATGAGAACATTGTGGGTCTCACAAAAGGCAAGGGCTCCCTCCCCTACCGGGGCACACAGACACACATCTACCCAGACCTGCTGGCTGAGGTGAGCAAGCTCTGGGCTACTTTCAGTGGAATAAAGGCAAAGCTCTGGGAGGCCAAGATCGACTACAACCTCTACTACCTGGTGGTCCTTGCTCTCAACCTGCAGACAACTTGCTTTTAAACCCCCACAAATCTATTCCGAACACCATGTCTATTTTAAATGAATATGGTGAGATTTCTGGTTACAAATGAAATCACTCTGAGTGAGCTTTTCCTAATCAAGTCTGCACAGAGCCTCTCATATTCTCACTTCCCGTTCAAAATAATGACAAACTCTTTTAGGTATTTGGGTGTGGTGGTGAGAAGGAGTATGGCTGGTCTCTTTGCTGCAAGCTTTGAGCCGCTGCTTGAACGTACTGTTCATAATCTGGAAATGTGGTCCCATCTCTATATCACCCTGGCAGGTAGAACCAATGCTATAAAAATTAGTGTCCTTCCAATTCAATTCAATTCAATTCAATTCAATTCAATTCAATTTTTTTATTTGTATAGCGCCAAATCACAACAGAAGTTGTCTCAGGACACTTTCCATATAGAGCTGGTACAGACCAAGCTCTTTTATCTACAAAGAAACCAACAACTCCCCCATGAGCAAGCACTTGGCGACAGTGGCGAGGAAAAACTTCCTTTTAACAGGCAGAAACCTCGAGCAGAACCAGACTCTGGGTGGGCGGCCATCTGCCTCGACCGGTTGGGTGAGAGAGGAAGAGCAAGAGAGAGAGACAGACAGACAGACAGACAGACAGACAGACAGACAGACAGACAGACAGACAGACAGACAGAAATGCAGTCAGAGAGAGAGAGAGACAGAGAGACAGAGAGACAGACATGCAATCACAGTAACAGTGACAGTGGATGTAATAACAGCAGTAGCAGTTGCAGTGGATGTCAGGCAGGGCCAAGGCAGGAGACGCAGCTGAAATCCACAATCCAGATTCAGCCACTGTCCATGGGAACCTGCAAGACGACAAAGCACAGAGACTCCGGGGAAGGAGCTAAGTTAGTAACACGCCGTGGTAGGACATGAGAGCGTGTGGATGGAGAGGGACAGAAGGACAGAGGAGCTTGGTGTATCTTTGGATGTCCCCCGACAGTCTAATCCTATAGCAGCATAACTAGGGGCTGGTCCAGGACAAGCCTGAGCCAGCCCTAACTATAAGCTTTATCAAAAAGGAAAGTTTTAAGCCTACTTTTAAATGTAGAGACAGTGTCTGCCTCCCGGACAAAGACTGGAAGATGGTTCCACAGGAGAGGAGCTTGATAGCCAAATGCTCTGACTCCTGTTCTGCTTTTTGAGACTTTAGGAACCATAAGTAGATCTGCATTCTGGGAACGCAGTGTTCGAGTAGGGCAATAAGGTACTATGAGCTCTTTAAGATAAGAAGGTGCCTGGCCATTTATGGCTTTGTAAGTAAGGAGGAGAATTTTAAACTCTATTCTAAACTTTAGCCTTCCAAAATTTTTATTTATTTTTATTTTATTTTATTTATTTCAAACTAGTCCTCTTGTAATACAGAAGTCTTTTTTCACAAACCTTGACAAAATTATTTCTAATTTCATATGGAATAAAAAGATACTTAGAATTATGTACAGCAGCCGAAATCAGGTGGAGGGTTGGGACTACCTCATTTTCAGTTTTATTATTGGTCGTGTAATATTTGTGCTTTCATTTTGGGTTCAGTTTGATAAGCAGGACGAGAATCCTTTTTGGGCACAAATGGAACATAATTGCTGTGGTTTGACATCTTTGACTGCCCTCTTGTTTTCTCTAATGCCTTTATCATTGCACTATGTTAAGAACAACCCCGTTGTAACCCAATCTTTGAAAATATGGTCTGCTGTGAGAAAACAGTATGGTTGGCATAATGGTTCCCTGCTTGCTCTTGTCTATTCAAGCCACCTTTTATCCCCGTTCATTACGGATGATTCTTTTGACATTTGGAAATGCAATGGCAGAATCAATATGAAAGCTCTATTCATAGATAAAATATTTCCCACCTTTTTAGAATTACGGAAGAAATTTCATTTACCACAATCACATTTATTCAAGTTCTTCCAGATTCGTAGTTATGTTAAAACGAACACACTCTCTTATCCCAATCTGTCTGAGTCCCTTTTGGAAACCCCTTTCAAACCCTCAAAGAGGGGAGCTATTTCCTTCATTTATAATTTCTTGTCCGATCAACAAAGCCTATCACTAGAATTTATAAAGTCTGCATGGGAGGGTGATTTGGAAATGACGTTGACAGTGGAGCAATGGAAAAGAGCCCAAGAAGGGGTGCACACAGCCTCAATCTGTGCCCAACATGGCCTCATTTAGTGTTGTTTTTGGCGGCCTGTTTTAATTTTTGTCTTAGTCTAGTCTTTGTGTCAAGCTGTCATTTTAGTTTTTATTAGTTTTAGTCACGTTCATACTCTTTTTAGTCTAGTCAAGTTTCAGTCGACAAAAAGTCTGAGCATTTTAGTCTTATTTTAGTCAGAATTATCCATGACTATTTTCATCTTAGTTTACAACTGATGACATTTTAGTCTAGTTTTAGTCAATGAAAATTGTAGTCTCTTTTTAGTAATGCAATTCTATTTAACTCAGTCAATATAGTATCTAGTAGTATAGATGTAATCAAAATTCTCTCTTAGTCAAACCCATTTCACAATTCAAATAAGGTTGTCTTATTATTATTATATTGTTACCTTATAGACTCAAGAATACATCCATTCCAGACACGAAGACGCTCTGATTTGAGTTCACTACATATTTATTTTACCAACCAGCTGGTCGGCCATTGGTCCCGTTCTCTGTGTCAACTGTCTGTCGTTAACGTTAACCTACCGCAGCTGCATCTTCTAAATAATGCCGCGAGTGGGAACTAATGCTGTGACATCGCATGTGACTGTGCAGTGCGACCTGATGCAGCCGCTGGCACATTGATTCTGGCTCCTAATTTACATACCTACTGGAGCTCAATTTTTAATACACTATCAGAAGTTTTCAAAATGGTGGTTCAGCCATGATAGCCATTTTTGGCATAGTGGGAGAGAATAAAAATCTTTCTGGAACCAACCTGAAAATAACAAAATTTGTTCGCATGAAAACTGATTCTTATTAATTGGAAAAACCCTCAGCCACTGAGCTGGACTCAGTGACTGTGGGAGATTATACAGTTCCATAAACTCAAAAAGTTGAGGTCCACAGTTGGCTCCTCGGTTAACTTTGAGAAAAATTGGAAGCCTTTCCTGGACTATATTAGAACTAGGCTTTAATTCCCCTTTTCTTAAAAGCTCCCCAGATGTAATGAACTTCCACAACGTATCTGCAAAATGTAAATGCTTGCTTGTTTGTTTGTTTTGTCTTGTTTTTGTTACCATGTCTATTTCTGTACTTGTTTTTTTGTACAGTCCTTCTATGTTGAGCTGTTATTTTTTCTTGAAAAAGCCAATAAAAATATAAAATAAATAAATAAATAAAATAGCACAAAATAACAAAAAAGGAAAAGAGTCTGAAGCAAAAGTTTGAGCATGCTGTCACTACATAAGACCAACATTCATTCTTCCTTGCAAAAGGGTTCAAGTTCTGTGAGGTGCTTTGGCTGTCTTGCATACACTGCTCTTTTGAGGTCTATTCATAGATTTTCAACAATGTTTAGGTCAGAGAACTCTGAGGGCCATGGCAAAGCCTTCACCTTCTGCCTCTAACCTCATAGAAAGATAAATGAAACACTATGTGTCACTAGGAATGTGGACTTTGATGTGAGTTTGATGGATTATGACTTTTGACTTTTCTATCCCCATTTCTCTGCCAATGAGAAAGGAGAGGATGGAATTATGGTGAATCAGTTAGAGAGGAGACAGTGGAGTTATGGTGAAGCAATAAGGGAGGAGAGGGTGGAGTTAGCATGAACCAAAGGGCATGGGCAGAGTTTTTCCAAAACAATGACTGGATTAAGTGAAAATGAGACCATTTTTTAGTCTGAAAAATCTAACCATGACCAAGAGAACAGCCAATTCTCTGGTGATCTGTGAGATGCCTGTGACAAGCTCTCAAGAACCAACACCAGGGGACACACTCAAGAAACAAATATTGAATTTGTGCCGGATCCAGACACCTTCGGCTGATACTCTTCAGGAGGAATGGGCTTTAGAAGCGGGTTGTGTCTTGGGGTACATATTCAACAATAGTGCAAATTAACTGTTTATACTAGTTGGAGGATGGGGAAGTTTTTGGACCTCTCACTGTGAAATCTATGTACACATCATCGGACTGGGTGGTATTAACTGATGTGGCTTACTCTGGCTTAGAGCAACAATCAAGATTCAAGATTCAAGAAGCTTTATTTATCCCGAGGGAAATTGCTGTGCAGCAGTTGCGATACAAAGTGGAGAAGTAGTACGAGTAAGAGGATAGATAAAACGCACAACTAAATGCAACAAAGTGCAAGGCACAATTAGAATAATATAGCATGAATAAGGTGAAGAATAACGGAGTAACTAAACACACTAAATGCAACACTGAATGCAACAAAAGACAGTTAACGTAGGTATATATAATATACAACAATACGCACTGTGACAGTAGTTGCATGAATTGAAATATAAACTGAAATATGAAAATTGAATATAAATGAAATATAACAAGTACAGTCTAAACATGTAGCAGCGTAACCACAGTAGAATAAAATTAAGTGATAAAGTGATGTGATGAGCAAGAATTAAAGTGAGTGAGTGATTGTTTAAAGTGATGACAGTGATAAAATATGGTAGTAGATAAAAATAAGAAATAAAAATAAAATACAGCAGCAATAAGACAGAATGTCATTATTCTCAATAATGAACCCAGTCTCTGAATAAAGTGACAGTGAAGATAATGGTAAGGTGACAGGTGACACAGAGTCTCTACAGTCCCTCCCGCGGCCAGAGGTAGATGAGTTGAACAGTCTGATGGCCATAGGAAGGAAAGACTTCCTCTGGCGTTCAGTGTTACATCCGGGGGGAATGAGTCTGTTGCTGAAGGTGCTTCTACTCGAAGTTAGCACCTTGTGGAGAGGGTGAGCATTGTTATCCAGGATACTATGCAGTTTACACAGCATCCTCCTCTCAGACACCACTGCCAAGGAGTCCAATTGTACCCCCAGGACAGAGCCAGCCTTCCTTATGATCCTGCTGATCCTGTTGGTGTCTGCTGCCCTCAGCCTGCTGCCCCAGCACACAACACCATAGAAGATGGCACTGGCTACCACCGACCAGTAGAACCAGTAGTAGTGGTAGAACATCCTCAGCATGATGTTACACACGTTGAATGACCGGAGCCTCCTCAGGAAATAGAGTCGACTCTGGCCCTTCTTGTAGACAGCCTCAGTGTTCTTGGCCCAGTCCAGTTTATTGTCCAGGTGTACTCCGAGGTATTTGTAATCCTGCACAACATCAACAGGCACACCGTTGATGGAAATGGGTGTGGGGGCCGATTTCCTCCTGCGGAAATCCACCACCAGCTCCTTTGTCTTGGTGGTGTTGAGATGCAGATGGTTAGTCTTGCACCACTCGACGAAGGAGTCCACAACGCCCCTGTACTCCTCCTCCTTCCCCTCACTGACACAGCCAACAATTGCAGAATCGTCCGAAAACTTCTGCAGGTGGCAGGACTCAGAGAGGAACTGAAAGTCCGAGGTGTACAGGGTGAACAGAAAGGGCGAAAGAACAGTTCCCTGGGCAGCCCCAGTGCTGCTGACCACAGTGTCAGACACGCAGTCCTGCAGTCTGACATACTGTGGTCGATCTGTCAAATAGTTTGTAATCCAGGAAACCAGGGGAGGGTCCACCAGCATCGCCTCCAGCTTTCTCCCCAGCAGGGCAGGCCGGATGGTGTTGAATGCACTGGAGAAGCAAACAGCTGAGCAGACACAAATAAACAAACAAACAAACAAACTCGCACATCCACAGAAAAGGAACCTGCAACAACAGAAACACAGACGCAAACAATCCTGCAGGAGTGGAATTTCGACCCCAGATAGTACGACCAGTCAAGCCGTCAGGTTTTCTGCAGGAAAGGAACACTCGGACGAAATTGTCTTGTCGACTATTTCAGTTACTCTTGGTTGAAAATCATAGGTGAAAAAGTAGCAAAGCTTAAGGCTCTGTTCCTAAGGAGTCAGATCTCAAGAGACAGCTGACAGACTGTGAAAAAACCATGTCTTCCCCCTTTATTCTACCATCACCACCAGCTGGAAGCACGCGAGAGCCTCTGACTCTCCCTACTATTGCAGCGAATGGCTCCTACCCTTCTACACCACCCATCATCACTGCAGGCTTGGAGTCCACATACTTGTCTCGTCCCATGCCGTCATAGTCTGTCCAGTCTGGGAGCCTGGATAGTACTCCTTAGTGGGATATGTATCATCCTCCTTTTCCACTGTCCTCAGCCAAATGGCAATTGTCCTCTTCTACAGCGTTCTCAGGGTGCATGGCATTTCCGAGGCCTTTCTTCGCCATCTCAAATGACGAGATGCATCAGAGAGAAAATCATAAAAATAAATAACTTATTGATCGTAGAATACATTAGATCAAGGCATTGGAAGAAGCTGAGGACTTCTGGAAGGGAATTCATTAATGATTGAAAATGGGTAATTATTGTAGAAGACACATATATGGAGGAACATGTAGTTATCTGTCAGCCAACTTTTTATCAGAGATGTTGAAGTCAGTAGACTAGAAGATATTTTGGGTATCGTTCAATCCCATTCTCTAAGGCTGTAAGGCCTTTGCCTCTAATTTAAAAGACAGACCTGAAAAGTTACAAACCAATGCTGGCAAAGAATTCTTTAACAAGAGTTTTAAGGTGTTGATGAAGAAGTATTCATCTTTTTTCAACAGCCAGCAATCTGTCTGTGATCGAAAGATATAATTATACTGAAAACTCAAATGTGGAGGTACTTTATGGCTAAAAACAGCCATAGATACATAAATATCTAACCGGGATACTCAAAGCTTCCCATCTGCAACAGGGTTATGATGGAGACCCTATTGATTGGACGCTTTACAAAGCACAGTTGCAAAGCATTTTGAGCCATCAAGGGTGAAAAACAGATTTTAATAGTTGGAAAAACTATAAGCAGCTGGGTCAATAAATGTTAGTGATAAATATAATTTACAATATTATATATATTTATTTTCAAAAGAGAAAATTAATTCAGACTGGAGATCAAAGTGCTGCACGGTGGCGCAGCAGGTAGTGCGCATGCCTCACAGCAAGAAGGTTGCCGGTTCAATCCCCGGGTCAGGCTCTCTGTGTGAAGTTTGCATGTTCTTCCCGTGCATGCGTGGGTTCTCTCCGGGTACTCCGGCTTCCTCCCACAGACCAAAAACATGCTCATTAGGTTAATTGATGACTCTAAATTGTCCGTAGGTGTGAGTGTGAGTGTGAATGTTTGTTTGTCCTTGCATGTGGCCCTGCAATCGGCTGGCGACCGATTCAGGGTGTACCCCGCCTCTCGCCCATTGTAGCTGGGATAGGCGGTATAGATAATGGATGGATGGAGATCAAAGTCATGTACCCTTTTTTTTTTTCACCTATGGCTTTTATATTGGGCATGAAACCAGGAGAAAGTTTGAAGAATCAAAGTTTGAAGTTTGATTCAGCGGATATAAAGGTGGAGATTTATCACCTCTACTGCTATAGCGACACAGGCGGTGAGGCACCAGCTGGTAGGGGACACATGCACGCTGTTCTTGAGATTTGTGGTTATACAAGGGACGTATGGTGGCGTCATGACACAGTAGTTTAACCCTACTAACTGACCTGTGGTCAAGAAACTGATTGAAAACATTCATATTCAGACTAAAACTGATCAAAACACACTTAACCCTTAAATTTTACCTTAGGAAGACTATTGTGAAGTTCCACTTCATACCTTAAGAAACCTTTGCCACCTCTGTGACAAAATGATGCACATGCAGCAATGGCTGAATCCTTGTCGACATCTGACTTATTATGAAAATGGAGTGGGCAGCACTCTCCCCTTATTAAGGGTCACCCAAAGCTAGCATCTGTATTTTCAAAATGAAAAAAATGTTTTATCATCACTAAAACTGGCTGCCATAAACATCATTTCAATGGTGGTAAGGCACGCTGTCAGTAAAATAAGCGGCCGACTGGACAAGGGGTCTCAAGAAGGATCCAGCAGTAAAATGATTCTGACTAGAAAAGCGAGGAAGAGGCTGCCGGGGCTGGAATGTCGAAACACTCCAAAGTTGGATATACATTTGATTAACAAAACAGGAGCTCTAATCGTGAAGCCTGTCTCCAAAAGTCATTCTTGAGGTTCAAGTCAGTGTCTCTCAGCTTTGCTTTCGTCAACGAAAATTATGACTAAATATCGTCGTCAACAAACCTTTATCACATGACATAACTAAATATATAATGTGATATCATTGAGGAATAAAAACGAGACTAAATGTGGTTTACAAAACAAAAACTCTAGTAAAATGTCTCTTCATTTTCGTTGACTAAAACGAAACGAGACAAAATGTTCTATATAAAAGTCAAAAAAAGAATAAAGTCAAGCACTGACTTCAGCTCATCAGGCGTCTTCTTCCCTGCAAGCACCTCCCGATGGATGCTCCAGTGTGTCCATTGCATCTTAGGTGCCACCTCCTGAATCCGGGCTGCCACTCCGCTGTGGTGGCCTGTCATCGCCCTGGCGCCATTGGTCTCCGACTCCGACACACTTTTTCCAATCGAGTCCGTTCTCTTGCATGAAGGTGTTCAGTTGCTGGAATATGTGATCGGCTGTAGTTCTGGTCTCCAGTGGTTGGCAGAACAGAAAATCCCGCTGAGCTGCACCATCGCACTCGTATCTGACGTACACAAGCAAATTAGCCAAATCTGCAACATGCGCTCAGTCATTGTCTTTTTAACGTTATCTGCCATGATCCGTATTCTCCGTGACACTGTGCCCTTGAAAGTGGCACCAAGTTTAACTGTTTAGCAACTTTTTCCCCACACATGATGTGTGTAATTTCTTTGGCTAATGGCAGACACAGTTGCTCGCCAATCGTGTGTGGCTTCACTATACGGAGGCTGGCACAGTTTGAAGGTGCCTATGCTTTGGCTGTGGATGTAACACAGGAATGCATTGTGGACTTCTTCAGCTCGTGCCACTTTCTTAGAAAAAAATCCAATGGTTTATCTTTCAGTGCTGTGTGTTTGGTTAAAAGGTGCCGTTTGAGGTGCACTGGTTTCATGGATTCATTGCTGAGGACTTCACCACATACCACACACTGGGGCCTTGGCTCTTCGTCGGTCCCGTGCCAACTAAATCCAAATTTGAGGTAACTGGAGTCATATTTCCTGACTGCTTTGCGGCACTTGGTGCTAGTGGGTGCTGTGGATACTTCAGTGGCACCTCTCGAGTAGCCGCTAGCACTTGTGCTCGGTTCGTTGTCGTCGTCCTCTTCATTTTCATGGCGGCTGCCTGAAATATTGAATTGTGAAATGGGTTTGACTGAAAGAAAATTTTGGTTTCGTCTATACTACTAGATACTATATTGACTGGGTTAAATAGAATTGCATTACTAAAAAGAGACTAAAATACAATTTTCACTGACTAAAACTAGACTAAAATGTCATCAGTTTTCGTTGACTAAAACTAGACAAAAATAGTCACAGATAATTCTGACTAAAATAAGACTAAAATGCTCAGACTTTTAGTTGACTGAAACTTGACTAGACTAAAAAAAGTATGAACGTGACTAAAACTAATAAAAACTAAAATGACAGCTTGACACAAAGACTAGACTAAGACAAAAATTAGAACAGGCCGCCAAAAACAACACTACTATCAGCCAAGCAAAAGATAATGATGAGGAACTAGATGAGGAGGATGACTGAAGGTTGAAGAATACTAAAACGAAAAAGGATAAATGCTTTTTTTTTTTTTTTTTTTGAAAAATACTTTATTTTCAATTTTATTATTAGTGTTTATACAATGTTACAGAGTTAAGTGAGAAGTTCCACGCTCAAGAGCATATTTCCCTGGCTGTAGAAAACAGCTTGTGTTTGTTTGTGCAGGTGTGTGAGCTGGACATCATCTTTAATTTTGAGAAGGCCTACTTCATTCTAGATGAGTTCCTGATGGGAGGAGAGATCCAGGACACGTCTAAGAAGAGCGTCCTCAAGGCTATTGAACAAGCAGACCTACTGCAGGAGGTAACCTGGGCTTCACCTCTCACCTCCACCAAGGATGGTTAGGGTTTGGGTTTCTTGTCTTGCTTCTATATTTATCAATTAGCTGGTTATCACAAGATGGAACATACTTCCATGAAATCTGGTAGGAATTATGCCATGCCCTGGGTTATTTCTTATTTCACCATTTTAATTCTACTTAATTCTCTAGTGCATTTTAGGGTTGTCTAAGTATGGGAAACACAGGTCTACAATGAAATACGAGTTTAACCATTTTAAAACGTAAAAAAATGGAAGAAAAAAAAATCGCTATGTGGCTGTCAGGCTGCACGGTGGTGCAGCAGGTAGTGCGCATGCCTCACAGCAAGAAGGTCACAGGTTCGATTCCCAGGTTGGGCCTTTCTGTGTGAAGTTTGCATGTTCTTCCCGTGCATGCGTGGGTTCTCTCCGGGCACTCCAGCTTCCTCCCACAGACCAAAAACATGCTCATTAGGTTGATTGGTGACTCTAAATTGCCCCTAGGTGTGAGTGTGAATGGTTGTGTGTTGGTGCCCTGCGATCGGCTGGCAACTGTTCCAGGGTGTACCCCGCCTCCCGCCTGTTGACAGCCGAGATAGGCTCCGGCCCCCCGCGACCCCGAAAGGGATAAGCGGCATAGAAAATGGATGGATGGATGTGGCTGTCAGTGTTAATATTATGGTGGGCCACCACAAATAAATTAATGCATCAGAAACACTGAATGTGACTTTATGTTTTAGGGTTGCATAATATCATAATGTACGTGATTGAAGAAGGTCTAACTGTAGTGACTCATGTCGGTACCCCTGAGAGCTTGCAGCCCTGAAAAATGTGTTTATGTGTCTATTTGTTATTTTGTAAGTGTAACTGACTTCCTCATTCTAACATATCTGTGTTTTCCTTTACAGGAGGATGAGTCACCCAGGAGTGTTTTGGAGGAAATGGGCTTGGCGTAGTACACAGCAACGTTCTGAGAGACTATAGATAATAAGGCAGAGGGCTGGATGAGAGGGGGTGGGGCAGAAGCTGGTATTGAACATGCTTGGACTGACTGAGCATTGGTTCTGTGTATCTGTGGCTCTGGGGACTGATGTACAGTGTTTAACTGGAGAAGACACTTCATGAAGAACGGATCCTTGCATTGACAAGCCTTTTAGTTGTGTGTGGGTGTGTCTGTCTTTGTGTCTAAGTTTGTGTGTGTGATCTTAGCATGGGAATAGAGGAAATCAGATACATTTACATGTGTGGCTGCTGGGTGGGTTGTGTTTTGAGATTTTTAAAGGGCTCAATCCAGCTTTGCTTATCAGAGAGTTAAAATAAGCACACACAGTGGATGCTGATGTTAGAGTCACAGTGAGGGTGGCAGTTTGATTGATGCAAAGAGCTAGTCAAACAGTCATACCGTGTCATGGTTTGTCAGGTAGTGAATGTGGACTGAGACTTGGTCACAGATTTGGGCAGTTGGACAGAAAAACACTTGAATGACAAAATGACAAGTCTAATCTTATTCTACATTTTTTGTAATTACAACAACTCTCCTGAAAAGACCGAATATAAACCATGTGCTAGTCCATCTCTCATTCCTTTGTGACTTCCCTACTGTTACTGTGGTACTCAGCTCCAAGCACATAGGATCGTACATATTTTAAAACAGCTAATGATAAAAAAAAATAAAAAACAAAACAAAATTATTTTTAACAATTTAAAAAACAAAAAACAAAACAACAGTTCAGCAATCTCCTAAAACAGCTGGACATTGTAGTTTTTACCAAACTTTAACAGGAGGAAATGGAAGTGCATTTGTTGGGACTATTTTCTGCAGCAGATTATGTGCTGTAGTGAGTATTTGGGGCAGCAGGATGGTGTATGTGGGGATTGAGTCTAAAAAAAACTAGTGTGTGTTCATGGTAATTAAGGAACACTGCAACAATATGGCTCACTGATGTGTTTTTGATAGTATTTGAACAACAATGGAGCCCTGTGGCACAGAGGAATTCAATATATCAGGAATATCCCGTACAAATTTTGTTAGTAGAGACATTCAGTGTTGGTTTGGCTAAGCACATCAGATTTGGTGACAATCAGAAAAATATAGATCACCAGACCTTAATTAAAATGCTGTGTTTATGCAATCCTTTTTTCACAGAATTTGTCATTATTCTTATTGGTTATGTATGTGGGAAAATAACATAATGTGCAATGTGAAAACCACTAACAGAATGTCTGTTCCTCCACTGAACTGTGTTTTTATGGATTTCCTCATTCTCACACATTTCAAGTCATGACAGCTAAAGCTGTGTTCAAACTGATGTTCTCTTGTGTAAAGGGTAATTTCACTTAAATTACATTTCTTTGTAGTTTGGTCTCTTGTTCCTACTACTTGCCAACTTAACAGGTCCCCAATTTAATCATATCATGTGATCACCCAGTTTAGAGGAATAACCGAAACTGACTGAAACTGAAATGTATATTGTCATACATAGTGTTGTAAAACTGCATGAGCACACAACCACTTTAAGGTCTACTGTCAAATTTGAAACAGGAAGTAGGTCTGAAATATGAAATGGATGTTTATAGATGATGTTTGATGGCTTGTGTTGATGCCTCATGCATTAAAGCCATGTGGAGGCATTGCGTCTCCAGATTTCAGCAATGAATATATAAGGTGGTTATGATGGATAATCACAACCAATAGGATTGAGGGCGTAAGAAAACAGAATTTTAGTGTGTTTTCAGGCTCTGCGCTCTATATGTGTATATACTACATAATCCAGAGGTGCGGTCAAAACATATACATAAAGCCTATTATTCTAATTATCTGAATGCACTTGATGTTTAAGTAATTTCTATTGAATTTTCTCATAAAGGCATAGTTGTACTGTTTGATATTCAGTCCTGTATTTGTGATTGGCACATCTTACCTAACACAACAGGCACAGGGTGAAAAACTGCATTGTGGATTGTCAATAATGAACCAAAGACATTTGAGATTTGCTTCACAAACTCTTGCTTACATATGAGCCATTAATATGTACTGTCAGTGGACTGATTTACCAGATGAGATGGAAATATCAAGTCTGTCTTATGCAATTTAACGAAGTGCAAATGAGAATCACATCCCACTTGGATTTTCTCTAGATAATTATTAGAATTATTATTATTAGACTAAATTGAATTTTAGACAGGTACAGAACACACATTCAATTCAATTCAATTCAATTCAATTCAATTTTATTTGTATAGCGCCAAATCACAACAGAAGTTGTCTCAGGACACTTTCCATATAGAGCTGGTACAGACCAAGCTCTTTTATCTACAAAGAAACCAACAATTCCCCCATGAGCAAGCACTTGGCGACAGTGGCGAGGAAAAATTTCCTTTTAACAGGCAGAAACCTCGGGCAGAACCAGACTCTGGGAAGGCGGCCATCTGCCTCGAGTGGTTGGGTGAGAGAGGAAGAGCAAGAGAGGGAGAGTGAGACAGACAGACAGAAATGCAGTCAGAGAGAGAGAGACAGACATGCAGTCACAGTAACAGTGACAGTGGATGTAGTAGCAGTTGCAGTGGATGTCAGGCAGGGCCAAGGCAGGAGACGCAGCTGCAATCCACAATCCAGATTCAGCCACTGTCCATGGGAACCTGCAAGACGACAAAGCACAGAGACTCCGGGGAAGGAGCTAAGTTAGTAACACGCCATGGTA
The DNA here is from genome assembly GCF_039877785.1 of Chaetodon trifascialis. Taxonomy (NCBI): domain Eukaryota; kingdom Metazoa; phylum Chordata; class Actinopteri; order Chaetodontiformes; family Chaetodontidae; genus Chaetodon; species Chaetodon trifascialis. The sequence goes on along the minus strand of NC_092078.1, from coordinate 19,540,782 downwards.
GGACATGAAAGCGTGTGGATGGAGAGGGACAGAAGGACAGAGGAGCTTGGTGTATCTTATAAAGGCACATATAAAGGCTTTTCCTGTAAGTGGTGCTTGCGTTGTTGTAAACTGTAAACTGTCATTTGATTTGAACAAAGTTCATGTCTCAAACAGTACTTCACCTGCACAGGCAAAAGTCTGAAAATGTTTTCCACAAAATACAGGTTTGTAGTCGTTGCCTCAGCAATATCACTGAGTTGAGACAGTTCTCTAAGGAGGAATGGGCCAAAATGATTCCAAGCCAATGTGTGGGACTGGTCCACCATAACAGAAAATGCTTGGCTGAACTAATTGCTGCTCAGTGGCACTAGGCACTAATAACAAAGGTTCCCATAAGGGATGCATTCATACCAGTATTGGGTCTATTACTGTGCTCATGTACTTGTATTCGTAAAACTATTCCAATATAGATGCACCCAATACCACTTCATGGCAATATCGCATTAACTTCTTGTCAGTTTAGGACAGACATGTCTATTACAGAAGGTGGCAGTATGTAAAAAAAATAAGCTGCAACATCTAGTGACGAGAAGTCGTTCACTCAAACAGTACCCGCAAGAAGAAGAAGAAGAAATGTGAGAAGGATGGAGGACCAAAAAAGGCTGAAACTTTGTGTAAGTATCTCCAAAAATAGGAGGAGGCTCGATGTACATAATGAAAAGCAAGATTGCTTTTTGTTTATGCCACAGATTTTAGTATATCAAACGAAAGGAAACGTAACAAATCTGCCAAGCATAAGAGCGCCAAATGGGCAGAAACATGCTACACCAATGAATGCATGTATACTATCTGTTTCATCTGTTTTTGTAATCACCCTCTTCTACCAGTCGTTTCACTTGCCGGTAGCCTCTCCTGAAGTGATTGGTACATATTTAAAGTATGTGCTGAATTTATATACCATATTGTGTTTTATATAAAGCAGAGATATTCACCACATTTCACTTTCAACCATTCAACCAATATTCTGAGAAATGGGGTTAAAAATGGCTGCGCGGTGGCGCAGCAGGTAGTGCACGTGCCTCACAGCAACAAGATTGCCGGTTTGATTCCCGGGTCAGGCCTTTCTGTGTGAAGTTTGCATGTTCTTCCCATGCATGCGTGGGTTCTCTCTGGGCACTCCGGCTTCCTCCCACAGACCAAGAACATGCTCATTAGGTTAGTTGGTGACTGTAAAATTGCCCCTAGGTGTGAGTGTGAGTGTGAATGGTTCTGTGTGCCCTGCGATCAACTGGCGACCGGTCCAGGGTGTACCCCGCCTCTCGCCCGTTGACGGCTGGGATAGGCTCCAGCAACCCCCTCAACCCCGAAAGGGATACGCGGTATAGAAAATGGATGGATGGATGGATGGATGGATGGATGGATGGGATTAAAAATCTTTATGTTCTTTCTATAGACTTTTAAGAAAATCTCAGAATTTTGACAATCTCAGAGTTAAAATTGATTCTCTTTCTGTGGCCCTGAAGTCCTAGAATGCTTCAAACAATTTAGTTCGTACTTCTCCGACTACGTCTAAAAGCGAACATGTTTCTAGCTCTTCTCACTGCCCACACTGGAGGGCAGGATAAATAGCCTGCAGTCACCGCCTCTGTCATCTCTCTGTTTCTGTAGCATATCTTGGCATGATGATACATGATGCCATGACAGCTTGCACTTTCAGTCTGTTTTTGATGCCATTTGTATTGTTGTACACATGAAATGATAGAGGTCAATGTCAAACCCTTCCTACTTAACACCTCCATGCATCTGGCCAATTGTTTGAGGTGGGCATAGGTTGTTTGTTTCAGAAAATTAAAAAAAAAATTGGACATAGCTCCCTGATTTAGCTTTCAGAAAGTGGCATCCAGATGTTCAGTGTGCCGACAGGCACTTTTGTTTGAAGCATACTTGTGGTGGAAATTCTTGTGAGCTGAAGGAGGGAGTTCACCAGGAGACTTCAGATGTGTTATGCAGAGGTATTTATTGCAGGCTTGATGCATCAAGGAGAAGTTGATGAGCAACACAATGTCCACAAGTGAACCAAGGTAGTGCCACACCAAATTCTGAAGATGTCTGATCTAATGGGGTGTATTAATACCCCCAATGTCACATGTTTTCCCTTTTATTCCTTGAACTATTTCCTTATTATGGATATTCTGCACCCTCCTTCTACATTTCTGGTACTCTATTGGATAGTCAAAGCCCAAACAATAGCTCATACCATACTTACGTATGCCCTGACATCCATCCCTCTAACTGAGGACACTTTTGACCTAATTCTCTTAAAATGTCTCCTCGAGCATTCCTCCTTGAATTGGTCCGATATCAGTCTATACAGTTTATCTGTAAGACCTTGGCTACCTCATGAGGAGAGACTTCCTATCTACTGTCTGCTAGAATGGCCTCCAAATATTACGTTAATGTGTCTCTGTCTGAGGCCTCTGTGTTGTCCAACCCTGAGACTTTTGGGCGCCTTACCACAGAAGGCCTGTGATAGAAAATTCCCTCACAATACTGACGCCCTCACATTGTTTGGTAAGTTTAGCATGCACCGACTTGAATTTTTTTTGAGTGGGCTGATGAAAAAATCAAGCAATTATTTTGCTTCTAAATGTTTTATCATTAACCTTGACCTTTGCTGCCCCTTTTCTCTTTCAAAGAGGCATTCTTTTCATGTGTGTTAAATAATATTTTTCTTTCCCACTGGATAAGATTTTAATACCCAGTTTGAACTCTGTCTTTGCTCAATCAACTCATCATATGCAATGTCTTAATCAGTTTGGTGATTGTCTTGTTCATAAATTAATCCATGTAAAAAGTGAATGAAGATTTTGATTTTAAAAATTTAGTTAAAAGTTGTTTGGTTCCTTCAAGGAAGAGAAAATGAAACAGTGCATGGTTGAGAGAGCTGTAGTGGGGCAGATAGTGTAGGAAAGCAGAAACTCATTTTTTCAATCTAATGTTTTACGCGCAAAGGCTATAGGGACTCAATGTGTGAATGTAATTTATAAAGAAAAAGATTTCAAGATAAACAATGTGTTCCTGATGACTTGGAAAAGGTGACTTGTAAAGAAAAAGCAAAGTGGAGTGGTTTGATCTCTGGCCTTGGCAGTCCACATGCTGACATATCCCTGTCAAGATACTGAACCCCAGAATTGCACCTGATGCTGTGCCATTGGTGTGTGTGTGTGTGTGTGTGTGTGTGTGTGTGTGTGTGTGTGTGTGTGTGTGTGTGTGTGTGTGTGTGTGTGTGTTTGAATGGGTAACGCTTGTAATAAGCAGGTAGCTTACTATGAGCGAGCCACCATACGAATGTGTGTGTGAACAGGTGAATGTAGACTTGTTATAAAAGCACTTTAAGTGGTCGTCAGACTAGAGAAGCGCCATACAAATACAGCCATGCTTTAAAGTGTTTTTGGTTGCATCTCGGCATAGTGATGTTAGGATCTGGTAGGTAGGAGATATTAATATCAATAAAATTATTTATGTGAATTAATAATAACGGGCCAGCACCCTGAGATCAGGGACCAACAACCAAACAATGGATACAGTCTTACAAATGGCTGTTCATTTAAAAAGCCAATTTTAGTGACACAGTGAAGGGTTGAATCCGAGCACTGACCTTTGCAACCGGCTGGTACCACAACCCCTATGCACCAATAATCACAGATGAATGCTCTTTAAATGTACGATAGTATTTATTTAACTCCAGCAGTACGGACCAACACTCAATAATCCTTCAGTCAGTAAACACTGATGCTCAAAACGAACCAAAAATAGATCTTAATTGCTTCAGAAAGGCACAATAACAGTCTCTTTATCATACAGAAATTCGGTGTGGGAAGTCAGTTCAGTTCATTTACTATGGCGATGCCAGAAAACTAATACACAACATAACAATCAATATAGCTTGCTGAGTACACAAGGAAAAGTAGCAACTGCAATAATGAGGTCTCTCAGACATCAGTAATAGGACTCGGTAGTCCGTTAATTTCACAATACTGAAAAGCTTATCAGTCATGACATATTAATCAATAAACTGGAACGGTATGGGATCAGGGGGATAGTTTTGCACTGGGTGAAGAGTTATTTAACGGACAGGAGACAATTTGTGAAGTTGGGAGACTTCCTCATACATGAACATTGCTTGTGGCGTCCCCTAGGGTTCAGTACTGGGTCCAAAATGGTTCATCCTTTATCTAAATGACATCTGTAAAGTCCAAGAATGAGCAAGTTCAAACAGCAGTACAAACATATAGGGCTCTATTTTTTAATTCTGCCGCCGGCGCCCATCCGCTTTGCTGATGGGGCATGGCAGCGCAGACTTTGGTATTTTCGTGCACTGCGCTGCCGGCGCAACTACTCCCCCTTCTCATCTCAGTCCCACCCAGCAGCGCAACAAAAGTGGGTTTGACACAGCCGAGTCTAATCTTCACCAATCACACCAGCTCCTTGCCTCACCTTTAAAAACGCTGCTGGCGAGGTGCATGGCAAGTTTTGAGGATGACTGAGCCCGCACAGGAAAGTGTCCGACGCCCAAACTTCTCCCAGGAGGAGACTGACATCACTCATGACTAAATATGAGGTCCACAGATGGTAAATCCTCGTCCTCCTCCTCCTCCTCCTCATCCTCCTCAAGCATTACAAAGATAACATTTGTATTTGAAATGATGTGGGTAACAGCGGACAATGATCATCCCTTATGTTTTTTCCGTGTGTCTGCCTCTCTCTGTCTCTCGAGTGTTCTGAGATAGATGCAGTATATATGCTCTGTAGGATGTTTCTGGTTGGCACAGTGACATTAATGGATTAGTTTGCGCTGCACGAAAATACCACTGCGCGGGGTATGCACCCTGCGCCATGGTGGCGGCGTAATCGAAAGTAGAGCCCTATGTGGTCACAAAAAAATTAAAAAGGTAGGATTAAATAAGCTTTTGCTCCTTCCTACTCCTTTTCGAACATGCTAATATTGTTTCGTTTGTTTTGATTCTGCTGTTTTACATTGCTTTTACATGCTTGAAATAAAGCCTTCATTCATTCATTATACAACAATGATGCTTATATTAACACTATCATTAACCTACTTGAGATCGCTTTTGGAGCAATTAACGTATGTTTTAGTCCATCCAGTGCGTACAGTGTTCCTTCGAGGCATAGAAGTATCCTTCTTGAAGAAACAGTTAATCCATGTCTTCTTTCTGCAGGTAAAATCTGGTTGCCAGATACGCAAACAGCAAACCACCCAACAGAGGAGTGAGGTGTGCTGATTCTTATATTCATGATGTCATGGCAGTGACATGGGTTTTGTAACTCACATCTTAAGGGAAACCAAAATTTGTATTTAGACCAAATTTGACACTCAGGTGTGATTTGTAAAGCTTGACATGATCTTGGCGGTATTCCTTTGTACTTTGTCCTGGGTTCTTGTCAGGGTTTTGGTTGAAGCCTTTCATCCAAGTGGCGAGATCCCAGCACTAAACTGACAACTCTGTCCAATTCCACAGACTGCAGGAGTTGCTGCTGCAATAGTATTTTTTCTCTAGACCTGGGGACAAAATAGAATCAAATGCCAGTATCCTGCAATTTCCTACAGAACAAAGTTTTGTTGCTACTTGGTGTGGGGTTATTTCAGTTGATACCTTAAAAGTAGCACATACCGATACCCACTCCCAATGAGTATAGGGCAGAGCAAGGGCCATTGGGCCAGTACTCAACCAACAAATGGTGCAACTCACTTGGCCAGTGAGGGACATACTTTGCCATCTACACCAATAAGCGTGCTGTGTTGGACCCATAACCACATCCACCAGCAATGTCACTGTGTCCTGACATGAAATCTGAATTACAGTTCCACATCACTGCAGCAAAATGAGAAGTTGAACCACTAACAAAAACAAGGTTTCAGGATCTTAAGGGATAGGTACACATTTTTCCAAGTCTGTCTTAGAACAACACTGACATGTCCATCAATAAATTAAAAAAAGTTATCAGTTGTATTGTACTTAATGTGATTTCAATGTAAGTGAAAGCAGACAAAATCGCAGGGCAAAGCAGTCTTATATAGCACATTTTAAAATTTACATAGTGTCCTTCAACAAAAGGAAGCAGCTCCATCAGGCAGAAAAGTAATAATAACTAGACAAATTTCCCTCGGCAGGAAATTTGGAGAGTGATACATTGCGCAAACGCCGGGCTGTGTTGCTGACAGAGGTCAGTGTCCAGTACTAAAAACACAATGCGAAGCTAACATTAGCATGTCAAAAAACACATTGAGAAGGTAGCAAACACCATTAGAATGCCTTTGCCAATCATTTTAACGTGGTAGCATATTAGCATTAGCATGCTAACATTAGCATGTCAAATAACACATTAAAAACATCTGAACCACCATTAGAACGCAATGAACATTCATTTTAACGTATGTTAGCATGTTAGCACAACAACCCGACATCAATAGTCAAACCTCCATGCACCAACAAGTTCATAGGACCTCATGTTAGCATTAGCATGTTAGCATTGTGGCTAACGTTAACAGGCCAACATCACTCATTACATTACATTTCAGCTTTGCTGTGGCTGGTTAGCAAGCCACTGCAGAGCTTAATGAGGAGCTGCTCATTTGAATCACCTGCACAGCTGCAGCTAAAGCTGCATTATGTGTGTGTGTGTGGGAGAGGCACTTAGGCTCAGAGGTTGCCACGGCAACTTGAGATCAGGCCACCGGTCACCATGGTGACGAGCCACTTTGGTCTGCAAGAGTCTGAGAAACGTCTGAATTTGGCCTCTGCGCACCCCCCGAACAAACGCTTCTCACGCGAAGACCGAAACTCCTATTCCAGAAATTTTTTCACCATGAGAGCCACAAGCCACAGCTTTGCTGTACAAGCTGATCACTTTCTTTTTCCGCTGGCCTCAAAAATGCAGATTTTAGAGCGAGTTAAAAAACGGTTGGTTTCTGTCTTTCCTGTTTTTGATTTGTATTGGACCTTATGGGCGAGGTCAGAGGCGCTCTCCTTCCTTAGCCGGGCACATTGTGAGAATCAGTGCAAGCGGCACTACAACTGGAAATTTTGACGTGCGTAGAGTGAAATTTGTGCTTTGGAGGGGCGTGGAAAGACGAAAGTTTCAGACAATTTTCAGACCTTCTCTCCACTCTGGCAGTCAATCCCCTCCACTCTAGCGCGAACATTCCGTGCAATACACACTCATTATAAACTCACAATTTCTCCCAAAACGCTCACGGTAATTGAACGGCGACTGCTCAAAAACTATACGACCTATCAAAATGAGATTTAATACACCAATAGACGAGACTTGTGTCTACATTCTAAAATTAGAATGGCGTCTCTATGTCAACGTATGCCGGAGTAGTAGCCCCTTGAAAAAGGCATTTTTCGGCTCGTCCCATTCATTTCTTATGGGATTTTTTCATGCGTTTTTTGTCTTACGACGCGAACGCGTATTCTGTCGAGAAAAATAATAGCACACCATTCCCGATTGAGCCGCACGTTTTGATATATAATTCGCCTGAGTACTCTCAAAACTGTAGGACTAGTAGCGAACCGAAATTTGTACGGAAGAAGAAGAAGAAGAAGAAGAAGAAGAAGAAGAAGCGCACAGAAGAACAATAGTGGTTAAGTGCTTTTGCCCTGAACACAGCAGGGGCGAAGAAGAAGAAGAAGAAGCGCACAGAAGAACAATAGTGGTTCAGGGCAAAAGCACTGTATCACTAATTAGACCTGCTAGTCACAATTGGCAGCTGATTGAGGCAATGTAACACCTGCAAGCTTACAAGCGTGATGCAAGTCACATCTTGAGAGCAACACAGAGATTTGAAAGATATAACCTCATTTTTTGTACCTGGAAGAAGATATTGCTGTATAACTCTTCCATTTTGTGTCAATTTTGCTGATAAAAGATTTGCCAGAAAATTTAATTCAATTAAATTTCCAGGTTTAGTGCCAGGACTTGAAAATGCAGCCCCAATGGGTGCTGATGAGAAAAAATGACAAACAGTGGTGGAGTTAGATGTCAATTTTCATAACATTTAGCCTGTGCTTCCAGAATACAGTGTAAGGCTGCACTTTAGAAAAGCCAGTGTTACCATTTTTGTCAGTAAACATATTTCTAATGGGGCTATTGAAAAGGATTTTTCACCAGATGTCAGTAACAACCCAAGTAATCTACAAATACCAAAAAAAAAAAAAAAAAAAAAAACCCCACTTGTCAAGAGCTTCAGTAAGACCTGGAATCAGCAGGTTTTCTTGTTTCAAAGTACACAATAAGTAATGCACTCGACCGCCATGGCCTCTGCATGCTCACCACGTAAGACTCCACTACTGAAGAAAAAACATGTTGAAGCTCATTTGAGCTGCACAACATTTGGACAAGTTGATGAAATACAGAGAGAATATAGCCTGGCTAGATGAGACCAAAATTGATCTTTTTGGATGTTTGGATGTTTGGAGGAGAAATGGCACTGTACATCACCCCAAAAACATCATACCAACAGTGAAGTTTGGATGTGGGAACATCATGGAGTGGGGTTGTTTTTCAGCACACGGTACTGGCAGACTTCAGTTCCAGTCACCTCAAATCAAGGAATTCAAAGCTAATAGGGATATTACACATGGTTTGAAGTGATAAAAATAGTATATGGCCTCAATATAAAGATACATAGCCAAATTATAGGTCTGGACACCCTAAGTATGAATACAGATGAACAAAATGATTTCAAGAACATAAATATAGATATTTACATTGATTAATATAATAAATTGCCTTTTTTGGAGAATGCCTTGATATACCATTATGAAAATATTCAGTTTCTGTGGTATTCTATCAGTTTTTATTGAACTTAGGATGAATTAGGGTAAGGTGTCACGCTGTGGTCCTATTGTGTTTTCCAGCTAATGAGTGTTAGAGTTACATATTTACTCTCATCTCTTAATAAGCTACATACACATAGTAACACAACCAACATGCCCTCCAGTAACTATAAGCTGCACACACATAGCCACACAGGCAATGTGACCTTCAGTAAGCTCAGAAAACACAGAAAACGAAACTTAAGATATCTCGTGTCAGGTAACACATAATTTACATATAGAGGGGGGTCTAGCTATCTTCTCTTTCAGGGCGCTGTCTCCTATGGATTGGATGGGTCGTGTGCCAACAGGCTGGGAGCAGCCTGTGGACTAAGGAGAGGGCACTAAAGCGCTTTAACCGCTTTAAGAAAGGTAAGCAGGAAACCTGTTGTTTTTATACCAAATTTCTGCATTTGGCATATGACTAAATTTATGTGAGTGATTGAGAGGTAAGAACATAGAGTCAAAATATTGTAGTAATAGATTATAAGCAATGAAGTTGAAGAGAACACTGGTAAAATAGACCTATGCTGGGGTTAAAGTACAATAAGAAAAAAGTGAAAGTGAATAATAAGAGAACTATGAGATGAAAAGAGAACTGTGAGATGAAAAAGAGATGTCATGATTAAAATTGGATGCATGAGAGTGCTTTCTGTAAATCCTGGCAGAAACGTTGGTTGAGAAAAAGAGTAGGATCAGTGACCAGTGAAATGCCCTTCTATAGCGCTTAGTGCAAGTAATCATGGAGCTGATTTGAAAGTATACCAATAGAGTGTCCAAAAGCCTGCAGCAAACGGGCCAGTTCTGTTCGGGTATAAAGCATTCAATAGTGCGGATAATTGTGTAAACTTCTGACATGGTTTGAACATGAATGTTTTGTAAAAAAGGTCTGACACTGAAGTCCGGCCCCATGCTGAATGTTATGCTTATGCTTTTATTAAGTTAAATTGGGGTTAAAAGAAATACTGAACTGAGACATCTGTGTTAAAAGGGAAATACTGAACTGAGATATTTGTGAAAAAGAGAAATACTGAACTGAGATAAAGAGATAAAGAGGCCTAAAGAGAAAAGAGAAGAAAAGCAATAAAAGTGCACTGGGGATTGTTTTTTAATTTCTTTCATTAGGGATGGTTTTTTCATTTTTATTGTATTTTTGTTTGAAATTGTTTTCTCCTTTGTCTTGTTTCATTTTATTGTACTTTTTATTTTATTTTATTTTATTTTATTTTATTTTATTTTATTATTACAAATTGTTTTTCATTGGGGATTGTTTAAGATACCAACAGTGTCAGAGTGACTAAAGAGAGAGAGAAATCTCCAAGTGGTAGACGAAAACCTAACGGTGATAACACAAATCTACCCTGAGGCTGGAAACCTAACGGTGTCAACCCAAGGCCTGCTCTGTGATCACTCTATGGGTCAGTTGCTCGGGTGTACTCCATACAAACTGACTGGCTGCTGTGGGGGAGTACCAGTGGTGTCAGGGTCAGTTGCTCGGGTGACCTCCATGCAAACTGACTGGCCACTGGGAAAGGATTGAGTGTTCATTGATCTCTGTGTGCTGTATAATTACAGGTCAGCCTGGACGCGAGTGCTGGACGGAGTGCTAGTGAATAGAAAATTGGGGATAAAATAAAGCAAGTAAGTAAGTAAAGAAAATGGAGAAAGTGCAAACTCTGGGGGAAATGAGAGAGTGGGTTATAAGAGAGGTGGTGAGAAGTGCTGAAGAAAAAAGTCAAGGTCAAGTTGAAAAAGGAGCCGTACAGATGTGGGAGAAGTGGGAAAAGAAAGGTCTCATTTCAAAAGAACCTGAAGTTACTTTGCCAAGTAATAATGTGATTATGTGTTTGGTCACCACGGCTGACGGAGAGGCGAAGGCTGCGCACAGAGAGTGGGAATCCAGTGGAAAAAGACGTGGGGATCAGCACACAGTAAAATGAGAAAGAAAAAAGATCAGCATGCAGTGACAATGGCCATGTGTAAGCTCATGACAGAGATTAAGAAGAAAAATCAGAGACGCCAGGAAAAGGAAACGGAGGCTAGCGGAGGACCTCTAACTGCAACAACAGGGCTGTATCCACAGTTGCCAAGAGCCAGGGCTCCACCGCCACCGTATCTACAGGAGGATGACAGACCTACAGCCCCACTGATCCAAGCGCCGATGGTGGAAGTTAAAGGAGGAGTATTGGATTTAGAGACCCCAGCAAACCTGCAGACACATGCAGTCTGTGACGAGATGATGAAAGTGGCTGACACCGTAAAGGAAATACTTCAGATAAATACAGCAAGAATAGATGACATTGGCCGACAGGTGCAGGATCTCTCCCTGAATCAGACGAGACTGGTGAAAGGAGGAAATGTGAATTTAAAAGACAGAGTGGAAGACTTTGAACAAGAGGCTGCTAGAAGAGTGGAGGATGAAACCAGGGAACGCCAGACAATCAAAGAACTGGAAGAAAAAACGGAAAAGCTCATCCAGTTTAACAAACACAGCCTTACAGAGAAGTAACCACAGTGAGGACAGCATGGAAGGCCAACACACACCCCCACCACTGATAACAGAGGAAGCTGGGGCCTATCAATGGTGGCCAGCTGCAGAAGAGGAATGAGATGAAGATAACTGGGTGAGCGAAGAGGAGGATTCAGAGGATGAGGATAAGCTCAAAGACCTGAGAGACAGTAATTGTATTGACCCTTATCTGCTGACCAATGACCCAGATGGTTGGAAAAACACAGAAACAGAAATGAATGGCTTTGTGATGGGAGAGTTTCACAGAAGAATTCTCCCAAAACAACCACATCATTCTACGCCAGCAGAAACTGAACAAATGAGGAAAAAAATGGCTGGGAAAAGAAAGGCTAAACATCTAGTGAGAACACACAAAAAGAGGCTCAGAGGACAAAAACCACAGACTGTGTACAGTTTCCCCTTGAGGGTTGCCCCTAGTGGAGGAGCAGCGTATGTGCCATTTGCACACAGAGAATGGAAGGACTGATTGGCAAACTGCCTCCCTTGGCAGCTGGTGCAGAAGAATGGATAAGCATACTGGAGGACCAGACGATGGGAGAGTCGCTCTGTGCAGGAGACATGAGAGCCCTGCTGGGGAGAAGGAAAAGAGAGATGACTAGACGGCTACTGAAAGCAGCAGGAGTAGGGCCCTCAGTCAGAGACACCATCCCACTGGATATGTTCAGAAACCGCCTGTGGGAGGAGCTGAGAAGGTCCTATCCTACTGAGAGGAACGTACACAGTGTGGATGACATCACCCTGGGACCAGATGAAGGTATACTGAAATACCTGAAAAAAGCTGGCCTGCTATGGGCTAAACACACCGGAGGAAGACATGATGCCACTCCAGCCACTTTGGTACTGTGGAGAGCCCAATGTGTTAAGGGCCTCCCAGAAGACATACGCAACGCCTTAGCGGAAGTAGTGGGCCTGCAGAAGATGAATCATTCCCCGTGGAAGGAGCATCTTGAACATCATCTGAAAAGACCAAGCAGCAAAAAGAGGAAGAGGAAATCAAGCAATGAACAAAAGATTACTAAAGCAGCAAGTGGCGAACAGGGACGCCGAAATAAACAAGACTAAAGCTGAAGTCAAGGCTAAACCTAAGCAAATGGTGATGACACCCAGTGTTGATGAGGGACTAAAGCAGGAGATAGCCAAGGTGGTGAAGGAAGCTATGCAGGAGCAGGGAGCGAGCACTGCGAAGCAGCAGCCTCCAATACAGAAATACTATGGAGGGCCAAGCAGGAGCCAGTGGGGAGGACAATGGAGAGGAAGAGGAGCCAGGGGTGGATGGAATAACATCTGTTACATCTGTGGACAACCAGGACACTGGAGCACCCACTGTCCTAATAACATGCAACAAGGATATCCTGGGCTACAGAGAGGAAGAGGAAGAGGAGGTCCACCGAGAGGCAGAGGAGGTCCAAACATCCCATTCTCATCCCAGATGCCAGCACATGCATGGGAACCCAAAACTGATTATTGACAGGACACTGGAGCAACCTACTCCTCTCTCACCACTCCCTACCCCCTGTCCGACAGAAGCCTAGCCGTTGTGGGGGTATCAGGCCTACCTCTAGTTCAGACTTTCACTGTTCCATTGGCAGTGACTCATGAAGGACAAAGACTGACTCACCAGTTTCTACATGCCCCTGAGTGTCCCATCAATCTTCTTGGAAGAGACCTGCTGGCCAAACTTGGCATAAACATCTTATGCAGCCCTGAAGGACTGAGATTGCCGACCACTTCCATCCCATTGCTGCTTAGCCAACCCTATGCAAAGATGCTATACATGGCACCAGCACCTGAACCCACTGAAAACCACACCAGAGTCTACTGGATGAAGTTACTGTCCAACGAGCCAAGCACACCAAGAATACAATTTGAATATATGAAGTGGAAACCATGGCTACAGACCTTACACCCCTACAAGACACCAGAGGATGAACTGCATTGCACCCTGAACTATCTCACCAACCCAGAAGAACTGTATGAGGAAGCATGGGAAGAGGAAATTGGAGAAAAGAAAGATAAACTCAAGACCACACCGATTTTTGTGGGCAAAGAAGGTGTTGCTGCCAGTTGTGAGCTCACCAATGAACAACAGCAGTGGTACGCCTTAAAGGTGACATATTATGAAGCTTTTTCAATGTTACATAAGTCTATGATTTCCATAAAACATGTTTCTGAAGCTGTTTGCTGGAAATAGCTTTCAGGAAAAGATTCTTGCCTCCCTATTTCCCTCTGTTTCAGTCCCTTTCAGAATGTGCTGTTTCTGGTGTCTGTAGCTTTAAATGCAAATGAGCTGCTGCTGTCCCACCCATAACGGGGTAACGGGGAGAGCGTAGCGGACATGGCAGCAGTAAACAGACCGAGTTCGTCAGTAGTTGAACGTACGTGTTCGAACCTGAATCGGATCCTGAAGGAGGGGAGGCTCCTACAGAACCTCAGAGAATTCAGCAGGACGCTTCTGAAAGGTTAGTCTAAAAACGTCTTTCTATTTTTTTCTCTTCAGTATGAGCACCGCCTGTACAGGAGGCAGCATGAGAGGCCCGCAGTTCAGACGGTCAATGCTCACGCTAGGAAGCACCAATCCTAACTTGTAGCATACCAGAATGATGGGGAGAAACACAGCTAAAAGCCTCTACCAAGCATTTGCACCCAAACGAAACATAATTCATACAGCAATAAATCATATGGGCATGTGACGAAAACACGGAAATAGCTTATGTCCACTTTAGCACGTCTGCTGATTTCACCACGTCACACAAACCACACAAGCCTGGTATCATATGAAAGCAGAGAGTCCGAAGGTCCTGGTTGTTTACATAAAGAGGAGGGGGTTTCTAGTAGTCACTGGGTTGCTGAGACATTGACCAGTCTAACTGCGCTGTTAGTTTCAGCGCTCCGTCTCCTCCAGGCATGATTGACCATCCAGGTTTCGAACCTGTTTGCCTAAATGTGCATACAACACTTACAGGGTTGACTACGGTCCTTTACAGCTATGGGGGGCAGAGCAGTGAGTTTCATCTTAACTAACTTCATTGTTCATATGCCATAATAAACTAAATAAAGTCAGTTATATCTTTTCTTGAACATATAGCCAAGTTTTTTCTTAGCAAATACTGTATATTACACATTTATTCACATGAAACATTTTATAGATATACAATAAATATTTATTGACATGAATATTTGTACATGGAAATACAGTACAAGTGAAGGATTCACTGAATCCTTATTAGAAAAATGTGAATACAGATGTTGACATTATAGAACCTTTTGACTAACATAAAACACAATTTTCTCAGTTGTTACAGGTATCTAGCCTATATGAGTTTTGTGAACTGGTGCTGGAGCTTCCTTGGCCAGAAGATTTGTGTAGTCATCCCATCACGTGCATGTCCATCAAATCATTAATATACCCTGTGCAATACACAGACACACAGAAAACATGAATCATTAGTATCATTTATTGGATTATTCAACAACTGTTAATATAGTGACATTTTGCACTTTGAATTCTGTGGTTAAGTATGTAGTTTTTGGTTTATTTATTGTGTGACATGTACAACATAAATGTTTGTTTTTTGAGTAAAAAAAAAAGTTAACACGAATGTGGCCTCAGTCTTCACTGGTTTGGAACTTTGGAAAGCTCAATTTGAAAAGAGGATCCCCTGATGATGTGGTGGTTTGTGCTCTAACAACATTCTCGCTGTAATGCAGTACAAAAGTATATTTTTATGATAACAGGCCATACTTAGGAGTAAAACATGACAGCACTGTTAGAGTGTAAATTCAAGCACTAAAGGCTGCAACAGCTCACTACCACACTTGAGCAACAGCAGGTAACTGTAATGATGCACTGGCCTATATAAAAGGAGAGCAGTGACATCAGCTTTATCTTACGTGTATAGCTATGCCAACAGCTGCATGCAGCGTAAAAAAGGATCACTCATAAATAAAATCCAGAGAAAAAACGCTTGGAGTGTAAATTGTACTGGGATGTAGCAGTCTCATCCATACACTCGCTTTGCCCTGGGCTTTTCTAACATACACCAGTTTAGAAGATATTTCCAAATGCATTATTTTCACAAATTCCAAAGCTTAGACCCGGTGAAGCGACCCTGTATGTATCGCTTGACCGACCTGGTCGCTGGGTTTGCATGTGAAGACCGTGCTGATTGCTAACTAGAAGCTAGCGGTTAGTGTTAGCTTGTGCTATATGGCAAAACACTACTTTGTTAGTTCGTGTAGAACTGAGAAATGAACACAGCTAAACATTTGTAAATGCTGGCATCTCCCTCGGACATGCACTAAATCATTTACAAGACCAGAAACGTGGTGTGAAGTACCAGAAGCTACGGTAGCAGCGAGCTAACGTTTGACGGCTGAAGCCGTAGTCTCGAAGCTAGCGGTTAGCCTTACATCGTTCTCGATGGCAAAACACACACGCTACAACACGCAAGAGTTCGCGCTAATCTACAAAAGAAACACACAGCTAATTATTTGTATACTTACATGTCCTTCCTCTGCAGGTATTCCACGCGAAGTTGGAAGTGAGCCCTCCTTTAGATGAAGTCTCTCGGCTAATCCTGCCTCGTACTGACCGAGGTTGGAAAAACAGTCAGCCTTTAAGTGGTTAGCACACACCAGCAGGTTTTTGCCAACTGTAGTGGGGACGTTGCCTTCAAAAATAAATTCAATCCACGCCGCTCTTTTGTCCTCTGCGGCTGGGAGCCGATGGAGCGATTTGTGCTGCTCTTTACAGCCAACAACAGAACCATGCGTGTAGCGCCCCTACTTACACGGTGCTTTCGATAACGAAATGGCGTATCTGTTGTAGTGCTGTATCTGGTGGGTGGAGAGACACCGGGGAGATGGGGAGGGAGTGCTGGCTGGTGGGCGGCAACATGTTCCCTTATTGCGTATTAGCGACCGACAATTGCGAATGGCTCGTGTGGAAGGGTGTTTTCAGAAATCCGTATCTCACTCAAAATAGCGCGAACGGTCTTATTTCACACTTCGTATGTGTGGGGCAGCACCAGAGACCCAAAATAACACCCCAAAACCCAGAAAAAGTTGTTTTTTCATAATATGGGACCTTTAACAGACTCTGCTCCACATGTCACTTTGGCTGTAGGGAGCAGCTACGAAGCAAGATCATTGGGGCCTATGGTGAAACGAGCCCTGACACTCACCTGGGATCCCACAGGCTCACCAAGACTATGGAAAGCCAGAGAAGAAGACATGTGGTGCATAGCAGCTACAGGAGAAGAAGATATACAATACGAGACTAAAGACCTGCCACGATTCCATGGAAGAGAGAGATCTGACCATCCAGACACACCAAGACTTCTGGCTGAAGTGCCTAAAGCCATCTGGACTACATCACCTCACGATGTGGGAAAAGTCTCCATTCTTCCAATTCACATCAAACTAAGACCAGGACAGCTGCCAGTGTGGAGGCCGCAGTATTGCCTCAAACCAGAACAACAGGAGGGAATCTCAGACACCATTCAGGGACTGCTCTCAGCTGGAGTGATAGTTCCATATCAATCGACATGGAACACGCCAATTTTGCCAGTTTCGAAGGGAGAAAGGAAGGGATGGAGGATGGTACAAGACTTCAGACCTGTCAACGATGCAACCCTGCCAGAAAGATTGCCTGTACCAGACCCCTATCTGGCCTTGCAAAATCTTGGACCACAACACCAGTACTTCACCGTAGTAGACTTGGCGAATGCATTCTTCTGCCTACCACTTGATGAACAGTCTCAGGAGTATTTTGGATTCACCTACAAGGGAGTTCAGTATACATATACTCGACTGCCACAGGGCTACAGAGACAGCCCGGGACTGTTCAATCATGTGCTGAAACAACATCTAACTGACCTGATACTACCAGAAGATGTAGTGGTCTTACAGTAAGTGGACGACATACTCCTGGCAGCTCCAACTGCAGAAGCCTGCCTGACAGCAACTCATTCACTGCTGTGTCTGCTGGCTGAAAATGGGTACAAAGTAAAAAGGGAAAAGGTTCAGGTCTGCAGAAGAATGGTGACATTCCTAGGAAGAGAGGTTTCACAAAGAGGCCACTCCCTAACTGGCACACGAAGAACATCTAGTGGACTGGACACCAATCCATCCCAGCCACATGACTGCGCCGAAACTGCCAAAAGAGACATCAAACTCAGGTCAGACCTGGAGACAGAGCCCCTGGATAACCCAGACCTCACTCTGTTCACGGATGGATGTTGCTACAAAGGACAAGAAGGAAATGTGGCCTCATACGCAGTAGTGGAACAGAACCCATTTACTGGACAACATCAGACGAGAGACCAAGGCATCATCCCACAACCAGCATCAGCCCAGTTAGCTGAGATCATTGCCTTGACCAAGGCCCTGGAACTGGCTGAAGGAAAAAGAGTTCATGTGTACACTGACTCAGCATACAGACATGGAGCAGTACATGTGGATGGACCACAGTGGGTAAGAAGAAACTTTCTGACAACAGCAAACACCCCTGTGAAACACCGAACTCACCTAGAGAAACTCATACACGCTGTCTCCTTACCGTCTGCCGTAGCAGTAATGAAATGCAAAGGACACCAAAAGTTAGACACCCGAGTGGCTGAAGGAAATAATGTAGCCGATGCTGTGGCTAAAGCAGCAGGAGGTTATACGCCAAAACAAATGGTGCTGAAAGAAACTCAGCTCCCTGAACTGACAGAAGAAGACATTGTGAAAATGCAAGAACATGCAGGAGCCTATGAACAGAGTGAGTGGAGCAGAAAAGGAGCCACTAAGATGGAAAGTGGGATCTGGAGAGCTCACGATGGAAGGATAGTAGCTCCAGCAAGACTATGCAACCTGCTGATGAAACAGGCACACGGGCCGAGGCACGAAGAGAAAAGGAGAACTCAAGCTAACATAGAGGCACTGTGGTGGCACCCACATATGACTGCGCTGGTAGATAACTACATAACTGACTGTGTCACATGCAATGGTCACAATCCCGAGCAACCATACAAGTGCCTGATGGGAAAGTTTCGTGTATGCCCCATTCCAGGACATTACCATTGATTTCACCGACATGGGCGCTGACAACCGTGTGAAAGGCTACAGATACCTACTAGTGATGGTGGACAGATTATCCAAGTGGGTAGAAGCCATACCATGTAAGAATGAATCCGCCAGCACAGTGATAAAGTGGCTGAAGAACGAACTCATTCCCAGGTATGGAATACCAAGGAGTATTAGATCTGACAATGGATCCCACTTCAACAATAAAAACCTGGCAGAAGTGGAAAAGGCACTTGGCATCACACACAGATTTGGAGCCGTCTATCATCCAGCATCACAAGGCTTGGTGGAACGAGTCAATCAGACGCTCAAGAGAAAGATAGCAAAGACATGTCATGGGACTAAGTTAACGTGGGTAAATGCACTCCCTCTGGCACTTATGTCCATGCGGACCTCACCTGGAGTCAAGACACACCTGACTCCACATGAGTTGCTTACAGGCAGGCCCATGCCCGGTCCACCCAGAGAGGGAGGTCATATGCCCCCTCTGGATGTCTGGCAAGTATCCTGTGATGACTATATGACTGCACTGACTAATTTGATCCGAGCTTTGTCTGAACAGGCGCAGTTGGCCGAGCCTGAGGCAACCACAACAACTACGGAAGCTACGCCCGTGGTTCAGGTTGGTGATTGGGTACGAGTGAAAGTTCACAAAAGAAAGTGGACTGATTCCAGGTGGACATGCCCTTACCAAGTAACAGAGGTCACTTCTCATGCTGTTCAAGTGAGAGGTAAAGCAGGGGCTGTCTGGCACCACCTGACACATTGTGTACCCACACAACCACCCTCTCGAACTTTGGGAGAGGTTAAAACTGATCTGAAAGTAGAGGCAGAGGGCTCCAAAACAAATAGCAATCCTGAAAAAAAAAGCTGAAAGCCCTGCTGAACCTGAAAGTCTGACTTTACGCCGGTCTACAAGACACAAGGCGGACAAGAATTAATTGTGTGAAGTGAAACCTATCAGACTACAGCTAAAGAAGTGTGTGTGTGTGTGTGTGTGTGTGTGTGTGTGTGTATGTGTGTTTGTGTGTGTGTGTGTGTTAGTGGGAATTATAATATTGACTATATCCAAACTATTGTATATGGGGTGAAAACTAAAATGGAACTCTTTAAAGAACCTGAGTTCTGTGGCCTGAGAGGCACAACCTGCATACTTTTGAGTATTTCCTCTTACCTATCGATGCTGATCTTTTGCAGGTCAAGAGATTGCCGACTCACCACAACAGAGCCAGACGAAGCGCACCAGGTGGTTCGTTTGACTCCCAAGTGTACCTAGATGCTATAGGCATACCCAGGGGTGTTCCGGATGAGTTTAAGGCCAGAAATCAGATCTTATCAGGTTTTGAATCATTACTTCTGTTTGTCTCTGTGAATAAAAATGTGGATTGGATCAACTACATCTACTATAATCAGCAGCGTTTTGTCAATTACACCAGAGATGCAGTTAAATGCATTGCTGAACAACTAGGTCCTGCTTCCCTGATGGCATGGCAGAATAGAATGGCATTAGATATGTTATTGGCTGAGAAAGGAGATGTATGCAAAATGTTCGGAGACTTCTGTTGTACTTATATCCCAAACAACACCGCCCCAGATGGTAGTATTACTAAGGCTCTAGCTGGCCTCACTTCGTTGTCCCAGGAGCTCGCTGAGAACTCAGGCATTGATAACCCACTGAATGGATGGTTTGACAGACAATTCGGTAAATGGAAGAGTCTAGTAATTTCTCTATTGGTCTCAGCAGGTTGTTTCCAT
Source organism: Chaetodon trifascialis (assembly GCF_039877785.1). Classification (NCBI taxonomy): domain Eukaryota; kingdom Metazoa; phylum Chordata; class Actinopteri; order Chaetodontiformes; family Chaetodontidae; genus Chaetodon; species Chaetodon trifascialis. The sequence continues at coordinate 19,520,544 of NC_092078.1, read as the reverse complement.
GGTATCCTGGTCTGTTGCGGTTGTTGTCTCATCCCATGCCTCAGGTCTCTGATAAATCGTTTGATTGTGACAGCTCTGTCCAAAGAAAAAGCCGAACCTCCATTATACCAAATGCCCCTTTTAAGTGACGTGTGACGGACTGGAATTAGAGACAGACACAGGGGAGCAAAAGGAGGGTGATGAACAGGGGGTTCCTGGTCTCTTCCCAGAACCAGATTGGCTCAATCCGGACGGAGAGATAGACCTCTACATGTAAGCTCAGACATGTGTAGCTGGTTTTTTAAGAACAGAAGGTTTCAAGGGCTTCAGGTCACAGCGGAGGATCTGTTAAAAGTAAGGGTTTAGGAAAACTAGCTCAGTAAAGTCCAGTGCTGTACACTGTCACACCATAATATATTCATTTTTATTTTTATTTTGTATTTTTTCTAAACTCATATTATGTACTTGTTTGATTTTATACTTTTAGATTTTGCACTTGTTTGATTTTATACATTTATATTTTGCATGTTTTGATTTTATATTCATATTTTGCTCTTGTTTGATTTTATACATTTATATTTTGCATGGTTTGATTTCATATTCTTATATTTTGCACTTGTTCGGTTTTAGATTTTGCACTAATTTAGTTCAGTTTTATACTTTTTCTACTTTTACATTTTCATACTTTGTGTGTGTTGTTTTTTTTTATGTTTATATTAGCTGTTATTTTACTGTGGTACTAAAGAACAACAAGAGAAGAGTATATTTTACACATTTACATTTTGCACTAACTGCTGTATAAAAAGAACAAAAGTAAAATCTTTGATTAGTCCTGACACTGTGGATTCACACCTTAAAAGGTGTGAAAGGAGGGATACCAAAAACTCTTACATGGCAATTTTTCTACTATATTTTACCTCATGATTTACACCTTAAAAGGTGTAAAAGGAGGGATTTGTTAGAGTTACATATTTACTCTCATCTCTTAATAAGCTACATACACATAGTAACACAACCAACATGCCCTCCAGTAACTATAAGCTGCACACACATAGCCACACAGGCAATGTGACCTTCAGTAAGCTCAGAAAACACAGAAAACGAAACTTAAGATATCTTGTGTCAGGTAACACATAATTTACATATAGAGGGGGGTCTAGCTATCTTCTCTTTCAGGGCGCTGTCTCCTATGGATTGGATGGGTCGTGTGCCAACAGGCTGGGACCAGCCTGTGGACCAAGGAGAGGGCACTAAAGTCTAAACCACGATGATCACCACCTGTTTTGACCAATCAGATAGCTGCACATTTCTTTTTAAAACTCTATATAATCATAAGTCAGGCATTCTGGCGGGTGGTTGTAGCTAACTGCTTGCAGACTGCGATTTCCCAAAAGACTGAGATCCATGTACATGTACTCTATTTTATCAGTGTGTTAATAAATATCCTTAAATGAAGACAGAATATCTCCTCTCCTCTTTCTGCAAAAACGACCACGCTCACATGAGTCCCAGATATAGTCATCTGCAATGATCTATTTGCAAAAAAATATTAACATGGAAAAAAACCCTTCGTCTCCTATGGATGACCACAGCCATCACAGTACCCCCCCCCCCCCCCCCCCCGACAAGGGACGCCACCTGCCGTCCTGCCCGGTTTACCTGGATACCTGATGTAGAAGTCTCGCAGCAGCTGTGAGTCAAGGATGAGGGAGCGTGATATCCGGGAGTGCTCCGTGGGACGGTCCCCTCCCAATCCACAAGATATTGAAAACCTTGGCCCCGCCTGCGGACATCCAAAATGTGGTTTACAGTGTAGGCGGGGGCGCCGTCGATGAGACGAGGGGGAGGTGGCGGCGGCGGAGCAGGAGGCTGGAGAGGGCTGTTGGTCACAGGCTTGAGGAGGGAGACATGAAAAACCTGGTTAACCTTGAGGGAGGCCGGGAGGCGGAGCCAGTATGCGCTGGTGTTGACGCTCTTTTCTATGGGATAGGGTCCGATGTACCGCGGTGCCATTTTCCAGGAGTCAGTCTGGAGAGGCAGGTCATGGGATGAGAGCCACACCTGTTGTCCCACCTGGTAATCAGGTGCGGGTGTCCGGTGGCGATCCGCCAGCCGCTGGTTCTGTTCCGCCATCCTTCCTAGAGCTGCCCTGGCCTCACGCCACACCCGCCAGATCCGGCGGAGCTGAGCTTGGACAGAGGGGACGGCTGCATCAGGCTCCTGGTTGGGGAATGGGGGGGGTTGGTGCAAGCCCAACGCAACCATGAAAGGCAACATGCCCATGGCCAAGCTGATCAGGGAGTTGTGGGTGTATTCAACCCAGGGAAGATGGACTAGGATGCCGGTAAACGGGAGGCTACGCAGCGGAGTGACACCTCGAGGTCTTGATTTGCCCGCTCTGTCTGGCTGTTGGATTGCGGGTGGTAACCAGAGGTGAGACTGGTAGACGCTCCCAGGGCTTGGCAGAAAGCCTTACAAACTTGTGAGGTGAATTTTGGCCCTCAGTCCGATCACAATATCTTGTGGTATGCTGTACAGTCTGAAAACATGTTGAACCAACAAGCTAGCTGTCTCCAAGGCGGTGGGGAGTTTAGGGAGGGGGACAAAATGTACCGCCTTGGAGAAATGGTCAACAATGGTTAGGATGACAGGCTACTCGAGATGCGTGCCCCAATGTGAGCACCGCCGACCTAGCGGATGGGGGAACAAACAGCCGGCCAGGAAGACATCCGTCCGGTGTAGGATGGCTTTGCTGGGTGTCATGGACCTCCTGCTCCACTCACCACCGGACCACCCCCACAACGCACTTGGGGTGGAAGATAGTATCAGAGTCGAGAACAGGTGTGTCAGTGAACATTCTTTTTAGTTTTTCAAAAGCTGCATTGGCTTCGGGTGACCAGGTGAAGGAAACTTTACAGGATGTAAGCTGAGAGAGGGGGGCTGCTATGCGGCTGTAATCTCTGATGAATCTCCGATAGAAATTAGCGAATCCCAAAACTCTCTGCAGTTCTTTACAGGTGGAGGGGACTGGCAACTCTCTGACCGCCTCCACCTTGGCTGGGTCAGCCCTGAGTTGTCCTTTCTCCAAAATGTAACCCCGAAAACTTACAGACGACACATGAAACTTGCATTTTTCAGCTTTCACAAATAACCTGTTTTCTAGTTGTCTATTTAATACATCTCTTACATGTTCAACATGTTCCTTCTGGTTGCGAGAGAAAATAAGTATGTCGTCTAAATAGACAAAAACCACTCTGTTTAGCAAATCTCGAGGTACATCATTAACTAGCGATCGGAAAACTGCGGGGGCGTTTGTTAGCCCAAAGGGCATAACCAAATACTCAAAATGTCCGAGATGGGTATTAAAAGCTGTTTTCCATTCATCACCTTCTCGTATCCGTACCAGGTGGTACGCGTTGCGTAGATCTAACTTAGAGAAAACCGTGGCTTGGTGCAGAGGACCAAAGGCAGAGTCTATGAGAGGAAGAGGGTATTTGTTTTTGACACTTATTTCATTCAAACCCATGTAGTCTACTCAGGGGTGTTAATGTAATTTTCCATGGCCTCCCTCTCTGGCCTGGAAAGATTGTACAGCCTCGCTGTGGGAAGAGGCGCTCTGGGGAGCAGGTCTATAGCACAGTCATATGGATGATGAAGTGGGAGAGAGCAGGCAGAGTCTTTACTGAAAACTTCCTTGAGATCATGATACTCACGCGGGACGTTCATTTAATCGATTTCCTCCGGTGGCTGGACAGGACTGGTGCTCCTGGCTGGAACTGCAGACTGCAGACAATGGGCGTGACAGTGTGTGCTCCAGTCTTGTATGGTGGCAGTGGACCAGTCTATGTGAGGGTTGTGTAATTTCAACCAAGGAATACCCAGAATAATAGAGGTGAGTGGAAAGGAGATGACAAACAGTTCAATATGCTCGTGATGGTTCTTGGAAAGAATTAACTTAAGAGGAGCTGTTCTGTGAGTCACTATTTCCAACAGTTTACCGTCAATCGCTAACACCTCTTTTGGTGTGGTCAGTTTTATCATGGGAAGGTTGTTAGCTTTAACAAAGTCACTGTCTATAAAGTTGTCGTCAGACCCAGAATCCACCAGAACCTGGACTGGGAAGTTTCGTTGGGACCCGTGTATCATACCTGACACCTGTATCCGCGAAGAGGAGGATGAAGAGATTTGGCTCACCAGTGACCCCCATCATACTGGCGAGCCGCTCTTTTAGCAGCTCTGGGCAGCATCTGAGGAAATGACCATCTCAACCGCAGTAGAGGCACAGTTTATCTTGCTGGTGCTCAGCCGTAGAAAGACGAGCTCGTCCCAGCTGCATGGGCTCCTTGGCTGGATCAGGTCGGGCTTCAGGTGTCGGGTGGTTGTCTCCTCGGGAGGAATCTGTAGGGGCGAACTGGATGGCTGGTGGTAGATGGCGGGATCAATCTGATCTTTCCCTGCGTCTTTCCCTCAAGCGGTTATCTAAACATATGGCTAAATCAATTAGACTGTTCAGGGAGGAGCTATCCTCCCCTACGGCCAGCTCATCTTTTATTTCCCCTTGACAGACCTAATATTGCCTGTAGGGCAGAATCCCCCAACCCACTTTCAGCAGCTAAAAGAGTGGAGAGATACCGACCATGGGAAGGCTGGTTATCTCGGGGAGCCAATGAAGATAACAGTTGTTTGGGTTAGGCCGACACTGCAATTTTCGTCTGCCTTGAGTCTCTCTGAGTCTCCCGGTGGCTGTGCTTCAAATATATCCAAATTCGGTGGCCAATATCAGCCAAGCCGATCTGACAACTTCTCCAAGTTGGCATCGACCCTGCGAAGGAGTTCAGGAATCACATCCAGCTTGGGACCAAGCTCACATTTCGCTTGAGTCTGAGTGTTGACAGCCCTGCACATTCCCTCAGTCATGACGAGCAGCTTCTCAATTGCCAAAAGTGCTGCCAACATCTTCCGAACTTTGCGATAAATCAGGAAGCCACTAACTCCGAACAGTAGAATGCCTGTTATCATGAATCCAATTATGTAGGCGTCTTCAACATCCTTAACGGAAAGGATCAACAGGTACATGATCATCCACTTCTCCCAGGAGTGCGATAAAGGATTTGTCTCTGTACTAGTCCTATTAGATCTTGCTGCATTTGACACCATTGACCAAGGTATCCTATTGCAGAGACTTGAACACTTTATTGGCATTAAGGGAACTGCGCTAAGCTGGTTTAAATCCTACTTGTCAGATCGCTCTCAGTTTGTACATGTTAACGGCGAGTCCTCCATGCTCGCTAAAGTCAGCTATGGAGTTAAGCAGGGTTCTGTGCTTGGACCAATTCTATTCAATTCTATATGCTTCCTTTCGGTAAGATTATCAGGAAGCACTCAATAAATTTTCATTGCTACGCTGATGATACCAGCTCTTTATGGAAAGTGTCCTGAGAAAACCTTTGCTGTGATTTGGCGCTATACTATAGTCCAGGCTTTCACAAAGGCATCAGGAAGACATAGATCATCCCATTCCCACTCTTTGGACCACAGTTTCTGGAGAAGGACTTTGGCGGGGGTGGTGAATCAGAATCAGAATCAGAATTCCTTTATTGATCCCTGTGGGGAAATTGTTGTTGTTGCAGGTGTTCCTTACAAGGATAGAATTAGAATAAAATTAGAAAAGAAAAAAAAGAGAAAATATATAAATAAAAAACAAATATAAAAATATTTATAATGATATATATATATATAAAACAAATATACAACAAAATATAAAACAGAATAGATATACTAAAAAAAAAATAAACAGAGTATATACAGAAGGATGTGCAAAGTTGAACTGGTCAAATATGTATCAATGTAAGTGAAAAAAGAAGGAGTTGTACAGGTTGATGGCCACAAGCAGGAATGACTTCCTGTGGCGTCCAGTCTTGAGTTTTGGTGGGATGAGTCTCTCACTGAACATACTCCTGTGCCTGGCCAGCACATCATGAAGTGGGTGTGAAACGTTGTCCAAGACAGTCTGTAGCTTAGTCAGCATCCTCCTCTCTGACACCACTGTGAGAGAGTCACACTCCATCCCCACAACGTCACTGGCCTTGCGGATCAGTTTATTGAGTCTGTTGGCATCCGCCATCCTCAGCCTGCTGCCCCAGCACGCAACAGCGTAGAGAATAGCACTTGCCACCATAGACTCATACAAAATCCTGAGCATAGTCCGGCAGATGTTGAAATACCTCAGTCACCTCAGAATATAGAGATGACTCTGGCCCTTCCTGTAGAGAGGGTCAGTGTTTTTTGCCCAGTCCAGTTTATTGTCAATATGTACCCCCCAGGTACTTGTAGTCCTCCACTCCAGTGTTAAATGCACTGGAGAAGTCAAAAAACATAACCCTCACAGTGCTCGCTGGCTTGTCGAGGTGGGCATAGACACGGTTGAGCAGGTAGATGATGGCGTCCTCAACTCCAAGTCGGGGCTGATAGGTGAACTGAAGGGGGTCCAAGAGTGACTTGACCTTGGGCTGGAGCTGCTCCAGGACGAGTCTCTCCAGGGTCTTCATAATGTGGTAGGTCAGTGCCACAGGTTTGCAGTCCTTTGAGGCTCTGGGCCGTGATGTCTTTGGCGCAGTAACGAGGTACAACGTCTTCCACAGCATGGGGACCCTCTGGAGACTTAGGCTCATGTTGAAGACATGATGAAGAACCCCACACAGCTGGGGGGCACAGGCTTTGAGCACCCTGGGGCTGACACCATCAGGGCCTGGAGCCTTGTTTGAGTGGAGTCTCATCAGCTGTCTTCTCACCTGGTCAGCAGTGAAGCACTGTTGAGGTGACAGGTGGGGGAGGGGTGTAGTCCTAAGGTTGGGGAGTAAAGTCAGTCTGGCAGTCTGGGGAGGTGTGAAGAGGGCCCACACAGGACGATGGGGGGGGGGGGGGGGGTAAGAAGGCGGGGAGGAGAAGGGGGGGGGGGGTGATTGATGGTGGTCGTCCAGACAGCTGAGGAGTCGGGGCGGATGAGCCCGGCCGGAAGTGTCAAATCTATTAAAAAAACAGATTCAGTTCATTGGCCCTGTCAGCGCTGCCTTCAACTCTGCTTTCAGTCGTTCTGAAGCCAATGATGGTCCTCATACCACTACAGACTTCTTTCAAGTTGTTCTGCTGGAGTTTCTACTCCAGTTTCCTCCTGTATTTCTCCTTAGTCTCCTTGATTTTCACCTTCAGTTCCCTCGTGTATTGTTCTCACCTCCTCCCTGTTGCCAGCTCTGAAAGCCCTCTTCTTCTCATTGAGGATGACTTTGATGTCCTTTGTCACCCATGGCTTATTATTTGCCTAACAATGGACAGTCCTGGCTGGGACAGTGGAGTCCACACAGAAAGTGATATAGTCTGTGCACTCTGTGAGCCCATTAATGTCCTCCCCATGCAGCTCACAGAGTGCCTGCCAGTCTGTCACCTCAAAACAGCCCTGCAGTGTCTCATATGTCTCCTCTGACCATCTCCTCACTATCCTTGTGGTCATAGGGTGACTCTTCACCAGAGGCACATAACAGGGAGTGAGGTGCACAAGGTTGTGGTCTGACCTGCCTAGAGGGGGGAGGGGGGAGCAGCTGTATGCATCCTTGGCATTAGCATACAGCAAGTCCAGGGGTCTCTCCTCTCTTGTAGGACAGCTCACATACTGAGTGAAATTGGGCAGTGTTGTTGCCATGGTGATGTGGTTGAAGTCCCCCGAGATAGCAATGAATGCATTCGGGTGTTGAGTTTGCAGATGGGCCACGGCGGAGTGAATGATGTCATAAGCCGACATCGGGTTGGCGGGGGGGGGGGGGGGGGGGGGGGTAGAAACAGCTACGATAATGGCATGTGAAAACTCCCTAGGCAAATAATGTGGCCTGAGCCCAGCAGCCAACAGTTCAATATCCGGGCAACAGATACATTCCTTGATGGTAATGTGACCAGGATTACACCATCGGTTGTTGACTAGAACAGCGAGCCCCCCTCCTTTACACTTACCACTCTCGGTGCAATCCTGGTTGGCCAGAACAGCCTGAAAGCCACTGATGGAGACGTTGTCATCGGGTATGTCCTGATGCAACCATGTCTCAGAAAACCAAATCAGACTGCACCCCCGGTACTCCCTCTGACTCCTGGCGAGTGCTCATCCGCCTTATTTGCCAGCGACCTCAACATTGCCCATGATGAGAGAGGGGAGACACGGCTTATATCTCCTCTTCTCAATAAGCCTCTGTTTTCTCAACCCAGCTCTTTTTCTCTGCTGTTTCTGTCCTCGTCTGCATCCTCTGTGTGTTTCCCTCCAGATTTCAGTGGGGATCTTTGATGTTCTGGCCGACAAGGCGACCGGGCACTCAGCGTGATCAGCTGATCTCTGGAGTAAGGAATGCACTGCACATCGGTGCTGTGTCCCAGTGAGAGTAACAATTCCAAAGTGAGAAAACAAAGCAGAACTCTCTCAGGCAACATGATTGGAGAGGGCACAGCTTTAAAATGACGGTCTTAAAATTGCAGGTATTAATAAAATCACAACAGAAGTTGTCTCAGGACACTTTCCATATAGAGCTGGTACAGACCAAGCTCTTTTATCTACAGAGAACCAACAATTCCCCCATGAGCAAGCACTTGGCAACAGTGGCGAGAAAAAACTTCCTTTTAACAGGCAGGAACCTCGGGCAGAACCGGACTCTGGGTGGGCGGCCATCTGCCTCGACCGGTTGGGTGAGAGAGGGAGAGCAAGAGAGGGAGAGTGAGACAGACAGACAGACAGACAGACAGACAGACAGACAGACAGACAGACAGAGACAGACAGACAGACAGACAGAAATGCAGTCAGAGAGAGAGAAAGAGAGAGAGAGAGAGAGAGAGAAACAGAGAGGCAGAGAGACAGACAGACATGCAGTCACAGTAACAGTGACAGTGGATGTAATAACAGTAGTAGCAGTTGCAGTGGATGTCAGGCAGGGCCAAGGCAGGAGACGCAGCTTCAATCCACAATCCAGATTCAGCCACTGTGGAACCTGCAAGACGACCAAGCACAGAGACTCCGGGGAAGGAGCTAAGTTAGTAACACGCCGTGGTAGGACATGAAAGCGTGCAGATGGAGAGGGACAGAAGGACAGAGGAGCTCGGTGTATCTTTAGAGGTCCCCCAACAGTCTAATCCTATAGCAGCATAACTAGGGGCTGTTCCAGGACAAGCCTGAGTCAGCCCTAACTATAAGCTTTATCAAAAAGGAAAGTTTTAAGCCTACTCTTAAATGTAGAGACAGTGCCTGCCTCCCCGACAAAGACTGGAAGATGGTTCCACAGGAGAGGAGCTTGATAGCTAAATGCCTCCTCTGACTCCTGTTCTGCTTTTTGATACTTTAGGAACCATGAGTAGACCTGCATTCTGGGAACGCAGTGTTCGAGTGGGGCAGTAAGGTACTATGAGCTCTTTAAGATAAGAAGGTGCCTGGCCATTTATGGCTTTGTAAGTAAGGAGGAGAATTTTAAACTCTATTCTAAACCAGTGCAAAGTGGTTAGTATTGGAGAAATATGATCTCTCTTCCTGGTTTTTGTCAGAACACGTGCTGCAGCATTCTGGAGCAACTGGAGAACATTCAGCAACGAATTTGGGCAGCCTGATAGTAAGGAATTGCAATAATCCAGCCTGGAAGTTACGAATGCATGCATTTTTAGACAAAATATGCCTGATTTTTGCGATATTACGTAGGTGAAAAAAGGCAGTCTTTGAAATTTGTTTTACATGGGAGTGAAAAGACATGTCTTCGTCAAAGATAACTCCCAGATTCTTTACAGTGGTGCTGGAGGCCAGCGCAATGCCATCCATAACTGCTATGTCATCAGAAAGTGACTATATTATTTACCAGATGTTTAGGGCCTATTACTATAACTTCAGTTTTGTCTGAGTTTAGCATCAGAAAATTGGAGGTCATCCAGGTCTTTATGTCATGAAGACATGCTTGTAGTCTAGTTAACTGACTGGTTTCTTCCGGCTTCATTGATAAATATAGCTGGGTATCATCTGCATAGCAATGAAAATTTATTGAGTGCTTCCTGATAATCTTACCTAAAGGAAGCATATATAAGGTGAATAGAATTGGTTCAAGCACAGAACCCTGCGGAACTATGTAGCTGACTTTAGTGAGCACAGAGGAGTCACCATTAATGCGTACAAACTGAGAGCAATCTGACAAGTAGGATTTAAACCAGCTTAGCGCAGTTCCCTTAATGCCAATGAAGTGTTCCAGTGTCTGCAATAGGATGCCATGGTCACTGGTGTCAAATGCAGCACTAAGATCCAATAAGACTAGTACAGAGACAAATCCTTTATCAGATGGAATTAGAAGGTCATTTGTAACTTTAACCAGTGCTGTCTCTGTGCTATGATGCACCCTAAATCCTGACTGGAAATCCTCAAATAAACTATTATTGTTTAGAAAGTCACACAGCTGATTGGCAACTGCTTTCTCAAGAGTTTTTGAGAGAAAGGGAAGGTTGGATATCGGTCTATAGTTGGCTAAAACCCCTGGATCAAGAGTAGGCTTTTTAAGTAGCGGTTTTATCACAGCTACTTTAAAGGAATGTGGTAAGCGACACATTTTATACTAGGGACAAAAAATGTCCCATTGAAAACCATTGAAAATGCCTTTTTAGATCCCACATTTATCTTAACATAAACTAATGCATTCCTATATGTTAAGGTTTGATTTTGGACTACTAACTTTAAATTTAAAATTTTTATATATGTCCACCAGATGGCGCTACTTTTAACCCCTTCAAAGCATGCAGCAAAATTTCACACTTTTTACCATTTTCTGCGAGGGTGCTTTGCCACTTAAATGATAAATGTGTGTCGCTTTGATGTTGAATAATAGTGTGTGTGTGTGTGTGTGTGTGTGTGTGTGTGTGTGTGTGTGTGTGTGAGATGTGTGAAAAGTAATGGAAATGCGTGAAAGAAACACACCGTAAACGTTTATTTTATTTTGATGGTAATGGCAGGAAAAGGAAGTGGTATGTAGATGTGTGTGGCTTGACTAGCTGAGTCACAACGTCTAAGGGAAACTCTGTGAAAAGTATGTCGTTGTTGTTTTGGGGGGCTCTTTAACCGACACTTCGTTGCTGAACATTATTCTGCACATCTTCTGTGAAGAGCTAATATATAATAATAATAATAATAATATAATATATAATATGATAATAAATTTTATATAATAAATAATATCATAATGTCACTAGTATTACCTGTTTGAAATCTCTGAAGAATCTCATCATAATGTACACACTCCGGCAGTAGCCCTTGGGCCCTTTCAAAATTTCCCTAGGGGAAGTTGTCTAGTTAACTTTAATCTGCCCCTGCAGAAAACATAATGATGCATCAAAATCAACGTTGCTGCCAATCATTGACCCATCTCAGGGCCTAATCATAATAATAATCAAATACTCTTTTAAATGTATTTTATGGAAATTATTTTTGCTTTTTTGTTTTCTCGATAAAAAAAACAGTGGAAATATGTAAACATACTGGCATTTAAAGGGTTAAGATCCCCAAAATATAATTAATATTTAATATGTATATTTCAGGCTGAAGTAGTTTTAAAAGACTGAATCGTTTAAAGTGGAAAAAATATGAATATATATAGTATTTTTACTGCAGTTTTTGGGAAGGTGACATTTTTTGTCTTTAGGATAAAATGCATTAGTTTTTCTTAAAATCTGACACCGCAAAAAAAATAACAATGCATCAAAATCAATGTTGCTGCCAATCATTGACCCATCCCAGGGCCTAATAATAATAATATATAATAATAATAATAATAAAATACTCCTTTAAATGTATTTTATGGAAATTCTTTAAGTTTTTTTTGGTTTGTTTGTTTTTCTCAATTAAAAAAACAGTGGAAATATGTAAACATACTGGCATTTAAAGGGTTAAAATCCCCAAAACATAATTAATATTTGATATGTATATTTCAGGCTGAAGTAGTTTTAAAAGACTGAATCGTTTAAAGTTTAAAATTTGAATATATAGTATTTTTGCTGCAGTTTTTGGGAAGGTGACATTTTTTGTCCTTAGGATAAAATGCATTAGTTTTTCTTAAAATCTGACACTGCAATAAATAAATAAATAAATAAATAACAATGCATCAAAACTCACTCAGTGAGAGAGGTTCCCACAAATGCTGTGGTGAGTTACTACAAGAGAATTGTTGTAAATTGAGAAGTCGTTCATGGTCATATCTACAGCAAAATGAAACCAAGAAAGGTAACACTATTAAGCATTAGTCAAGCATTAATAAATACTGAATTCTTCATTTATAATGTAATGCCTGTTTATTTATTTATTGAATCATTTACTTTTTTAAAAGGAGTCAGGGTAATTTGGCGTGCCTGTATTAGAAATACACTGTGACACTTTTACTGTGATTTACTTGACATTGTTGTAGCTGTGTACTTAACTATTTATGCCACAATGACACAGTAGTTAATTCCTATTGTGTTTAAGCACTAGCTAGCAAGACCGTGGCAGCTTCCACTCAATTGATTTTGTGTTTGTGTCAACTATCTATTAAAAAAAAAAAGAACTTTAGATTAATCAATTGCATCACTGTATTGACACAAATAAACTACACACAGCAAATGTCTTATGCACAATTCATGACAACACTCGATACATCACACAATACAGGGTGGCACACTGGAGTTCAGCTTGCACCTCTATTCTGAACATGGCAAACTGATTTCACATATTAGGGGGCATCACCAGTTGAAATTAACAAAATCCAAACAAAAGCATGAAAAATACAGCAGTAGGCCTATATGTAAACCACATATTAAGGTATGTTATAACCAGAGGGGAACCCTCTGGCCCTTCAAGGTATTCAGTGAAGGCCTAATAAAAAATATTGAAAGAATTTTTGTACTTATAAAAAAAAAAAATAAAAAAAAATTATTTTATTTTATTTTGTTTTGTTTTTATTTATTTTACTCACTGAAATCATAGCAATGAGTTCTATATTATTTTTATAAACTTGTCCTGGCAAACAGTGGGTTAATATAACAAAATGGAAAATAGACCAATCACAATTTTCCTTTCAATGGTATCTGGGTAAATCAGTGACACCTTCTGGCAGGCAGGGCCTTCAGTAACTGCAACGAATGCCTGTGTAACTCAAGCGAATGTGGACACAATTTGACAATGACAGCTGTCTTAGCCAATCATATTTTGTTAAGTTGTGGGCAGGATAATTTCCTATCATCTTCCGGGGATTTGTGAATACTTCACTAATACTAATGGATAAGCGCCTAGTTGTAGTTGTGAGTGAGTGAGGAGAAAAGAGAAGATCAAGTTGGTTGAATGTGAAGAGAAATGGCGGAAATTAATGGAGAAGACTGTGTGGTTGCTGGATTAATTGAAACTCCGTTTTCAAGGCTGTCTTTTCAAGAAAAACTTGAAATTATCCAAAAAGGTCGACCATCACCCAGTTTGCCAGGATTAGTGCAAGCTAGCAAGAGCTACCAGAGGCATTTTCAAACCAGCAGCTACAGCCGCACGAGCGTGGAGAACAAACCTGAGTGCCTAGAGTGCAGAGGCTGAGAGAGAGGGGGAGGAGAGAGAGAGGGAGAGAGCGCAGCAGTCTGCCGGCGCACCGAGCATCAGTTTGTGAGATGAAAGCAGTTGCACGTTAATATCATCAAACATTTTATTGAGTAGGATAAACCCCTTGAGAGGCAGCCTCTCGTTTTCAAGGGGGTCCTAGATAAACTGAGACAAAACACAGTCAACAATCTACTACAACAACAACAACAACAACAACAACAACAAACATAAACAAAGACATTAGCACAACCCAAGAGAAAAAATGAATAATTAAATAAATAAAATAAAATGAGTACAAGAAGAGCACATCACTATGACCACAAATGGCCATGGAAGCCTAGCAAAGCTGTGAGATATATATGATAATAATAACAATTGAAATTATAGTGTGCTATAAATATTATTGATAAAGTATCATTGAAAACAGGTGCACTTTAAACTCAAAATAAGAAGACAGGGAACATTTAAACCTATGAAAAGAAGTCAATGATCGAATGTTCAAGGGGAGATTATTCCAGTCTGATGGCGCTTTAAACATGAATGCTCTTATACCAATTGATTTGTTCACTGTAGGAATGGAGAAGAAGTATTGAGATGAGTGCCTTAATTGATATATTGAGGAATATGGAATCAGAAACTGTTGTAAATAAGCAGGATAACTGCAATGTATGCATTTAAAAATGAACTGTAACCAGTGAATATGTCTTCTTATATTGAGTGTGGGCCAATTAAGTGAGTACATACAGTACTGTACATGATACAGTGATGGGTGTAAAATGAACAACCTAGAACAAATCTAGAGAGACGGTTATAGACAGCGTTAAGGGGCAGAAGGTGTGTTTTGTGTTAAAATATACTACATCAGCATAATCAAAAAATGGTAAAATAAGTTATAAGGCAAGTTTTTTCCTAACATTGGGTGTGAAACAGTTCTTGGATCTGAACAAAACACTGATACCAAAGCTGATTTTACGATGGATATAATCAATATGGGGTTTGAAAGTGAGTTCTGGGTCAAGCCATAATCCTAGGTATTTGAATTGCTCAACTCTATGCAGATTTGTACCATTGTTACATGATATTATTAAGTTATTAGATTTAATTTTTAGAATATGAATAGAATATGTATAATAGCAAACATGCAAACACATTTATTGAGCACAAAATAAATTTATGTTGGCTAAAATTAATTTATTTTTGGCTTGAGTTGAATTTCTTTTCAAAATATCATTTATGTTCTTGCAAAATATATTTTTCTGTGCTCAAAATCTGACGTTACTCCCTCAGGATAAAGACACAAATATTTATTTTTTTGTTTGTAGGCTTGGTTGAACTGAGAGTTTGTGTTCATGAGACAGTACACACAATGTTCACTGTTTAAAATGAATGGCCTGTGTACTGTAGGAGTCAAGTCAGTTTTTGTCATTATCATGTTGATTTGTGACATTTACAGTATCTGGCTGAGTAGAGGTCTGTGTGTGTGAGAGAGAGAGAGTGAGAGGAAGAGATGGGCCAGTTCATGTGTGCCTATGTGTATGATGTGGCTCTTTGCAGTAACACAGTAAAAACTGTGGCTCTTTGTCTCTGACTGGTTGGCCACTCCTGCTCTACATCTTTGCTTCACCTGCCATGATGAGGAAACAGAATTGTCTTTGTTAACTGCTTCATGGGCACAAGTTGCTGGTGTTGACTTTGTTGGTCTCATTGTGAGCATAGTGATTGATTTTAAGTTGATTTTTTTCAATTTTATATCTTAATTTTTTTTCATTGTTTGAAGTTATGTTAGGTATTGCAGTGTTCAGGCACATGATAAATTTGTAATCCTGCAAAACTATCAATATACTGAACTTCCATGTCACATGATTCTGGTTATTGTTTTTATTTCTTTGTTTGATTGTTTATTGCCACATGTGGTCCCATGGTCCTACTGAAGGCCCAGTGGCTGGGGCCACGGTTCGCCACTGGTTACAACATATTAGACTACAACTTAACACACATACCATACCATGCCAAGTATTTGACAAATAAACAGGTTGCTACACTGGTGTCTATTCTGCCAGCAACTAGCAGACTACAGATAATGTTGGGCAATTCAGATAAAAGCACCAAATACCTGTTTGCGTCTCGGTGTAAAAGAAATGAACTGGGTACACACTGACTTCTTAGTCCTGATGGATGTGACACACTGCAACATGGTTCAGCTTCTGTTGTGTCATAGTTGTGCGTAACCAAGTCTTTAATCGTCTAAGAGCACTAAAGCTCCTCTCTGCCTCAGAGGACAAGACTGGTACCACAAGGAGTAACCTCAACAAAGTTTCAATTTCAGTGAATAAGCCTCGCACCTCAAATGGCAAACTTTTGAGAATGTTTGTAGCCTCTCCACAGGAACTGTGAATGTAATTATGTTTGAACATAGGTAGCTGGGCATTTCCAGAAAGCAAGGTGTTCTCCAGCTTTTGTAAGAAGCCCAGCCTGCTGGAAATGTTCTGTGAACTGTATGTGAATGGTGTCAAGCATCTTACAAAACTCAACTCTGTAGTATTCCATAGGAGTTTTAGGACTGAAACCACTTGATTCTCCACTATAGCGCTTGGGTGGTTGTCGAACTCTTGGCATTGTTATACGTTCTAAGTCTAAAGAGTTCACAACTGTAGATGCCTTCACAAAAAGGCTTTGGAAGGCCTCAGCACTTCTCTTGCCATTGAGAGTAGACTGAACCTTACAAACAGCAGCCTGCATACCAGAAACAGTCTGTGTCCTTCTCTGAAGAGAACTGTTGAAACACTCTAGCTCTCCAATAACTGCTTGTGCCATCACAAGACTAAGTACAGTACTGCCTCTCATTAACTGCTGAAACAGATCATTTGCAGTGGCTGCAGTGGGAGAGTCAGTCCCTGCCATCTCCTCTAAGGCAGTGAGGATAGAGTCATACTGTGTTAAAACGGAACGGATGGCACCGTGTCTAACGTTCCACCTTGTTTCACACAGTGGTTTCAGGGCACTTGGGGTTCCATGGTCAGATATCGCTATTTGATGAAACATCTGTTTGAATTTGCCGGACTGTCCACACAAAACTCCTAATTGATGAACCCAGTCAAGCGCATCTCACACAACTGTAGCGCATGCCTTTTGTACTACCAAATTCACACAGTGTGTCCCACGGTGCATGTATAAAGCTAGTGGCTGTTTCTCCCTAATAAGAGCCTGTGTACCAGAATATTTGCCAGACATATTCGCTGCGCCATTGTATGTCTGCCCACAAAGTGCTGACAATGGCAAATTTAGTCTGCGAAGTACATCTAATGCCACTTTTGCAAGATACTCTCCTGTTGTTTCGGTCACTGAATACATCCCAACGAATTCCTCATGAGGATTTAAGTCATGATCTCTACGAGCAGCAATCATCCAAGGGTATTATTCAGTACTATAAACTCTGTCATTAATCCATCCACTAGTAGCCCCACAGATGCTTCAACAGCAACATGTGAAGAGTTTTTAAAATTCTTCGTTGGCAAAATTGTTTCTGTTCGGGAAAAAATTACTGCTAACACCAACGTTGCAGATAATGGGCTGAATTTTGCCTCTGTGCACCCGACTGCTGTTTTTAATCATTTTGACCCTGTTTCCCTCCCCCTCCTCTCTGAGATCGTGCAAAAGCTAAAGGCGACCAACTGTCCCTCAGACATTGTCCCCGCTAAGGTGCTGAAAGAGGTATTTCATACTGTCGGACCTTACCTCCTTGTTTTTATCAATATGTGCCTTAGCTCAGGTACTGTCCCAAATGTTTTTAAACATGCCGTGGTCAGACCACTTCTTAAGAAACCTCACCTGGATCCCTCAGTTTTATCTAATTTTAGGCCCGTTTCTCACCTGTCTTTTTTATCCAAGGTCTTAGAGAAGGTCGTTTTTATAGAGTTATAATCTTTTCTGGAAAACAATGCCATCTTCGAAAAATCTGGTTTTAGATCCCGCCATAGTACTGAGTCAGCTCTTCTTAAAATCCATAACGACATCCTCCTCTCAGCTGACAATAAAAACCCCATGATACTAGTCCTCCTAGACCTTACAGCAGCATTTCATACAGTTGATCACTCCATTCTCATCTCCCGTCTGTCCAACCACGTGGGCATTCAGGGTCCAGTATTGGAATGGCTCTCGTCATACCTCAGAAACAGGTCTTTCTCTGTTATGATTGGAGACCTCTCATCCTCCCGTGCCCCCCTCTCTTGTGGCGTCCCTCAGGGTTCCATTCTCGGCCCTCCTCTTTTTACCCTTTATCTACTGCCTCTTGGAAAGATCATTTCCACTCATAATCTTCACTTTCACTGTTATGCTGATGACATTCAGGTTTACCTCCCGATTATCCCCAATGCTCCAGCTGCACTGAATTCCCTCTTCAAGTGCCTAGAAGACATCGACTGATGGTTGACACAAAATTTTCTGCACTTGAAACAGTCTAAAATGGAATGTATTGTTTTTGGTACCTCTGATGTATGTGAAAATGTGATTAGTAACTGCGATTCTTCTTCCTTTGCCACTCTTCTTAAACCTGCTGTAAGGAATTTGGGAGTTATTTTGGACCCTGGTCTATGTTTTGACCAGCAGATTGACTCTTCCAACTATGTCTTTTAACTAAAGTTAAGCCCTTCCTCAGCAGGAACGATCTTGAAATGGCTATCCATGCTTTTATCAGTTCTAGGTTAGATTACTGTAATTCCTTGTACTTCGGCATCAAGTAATCTTCTCTCTCTCGCCTTCAACTGGTACAAAATGCTGCAGCACGCCTTCTAACCAACACCCCTCGTTACAGTCACATCACTCCCGTTCTTCTTGCACTACATTGGCTCCCAGTTAAATTTAGGATCATTTTTAAATTGATAATGTTTGTTTTTAAAGCTATCCACGGTCTTGCTCCAGTGTATCTGTCTGATTGTATAAAGCTTAGACGACACTGTAGAGCCCTCTGGTCCTCAGAACAGCCCCTGTTGGAGGTTCCTTTTTCTAATTTTAAACAGTGGGGGGATCGTGCCTTCTCGATAGCGGCCCCGAAATTGTGGAACTCCCTACCCCCTGAATTACATTTTATTAATGACTTGGCACTTTTTAAATCACATCTTAAAACTCATTTATATAGATTATTTAGACTGGCTTTTAATATTGAGTAACTTTTACCCTTTGATATGCATTTTCTGTTGTGTTTCTTGCTTTGTATCTTTTATAATTTCTCTGTAAAGCACTTTGATCATCTGTCTGATGTTGTAAGGTGCTATATAAATAAACTTTATTATTATAATTATAATTATTATGATCCACATCACAAAGACATACAGATTCTTGCTCTTGACCTGATATGTCTTGTGTCCCATCAACAATCAAGGCAAACTGCGTGACTGGGAAGCATCAAATAGTGTCAGCTATTCCTCTTATAATGTCATTGCTCAGTATGCCTAGTATTTCATTCTGAATGAGAGGACTTGTGTTATCCTGCTTGTGTCACTAACCACTTCTGAAAAGCAGGGTTGTCTTCTGCCTTTTCTTTAAGATGTTGGGATAGATTACCTTTCTCTTCCACATGACCTTGTAGAGCTAAACCTTGCCGAGCTAAGTATTTGGTGGAGCCTACAATCTTTGACAATCTTTTCCTTGCTTCCTCCTGTTGTCTGGCAACAGCTGAAGAAAGCTGTGAAGCTACAGTGTTCCCTTTTTGAGCATAGATGTTCATGGCATGGATATGGAACTGACATTTAGCATGTTCTGAGAACCTCTGGATAGCCTTTTTCCAATTTCTAAAGCCTACACTCACAAAGGCAGGGTCACACTTGCTTGCAAATGTTGACTGATTCAAATAAACTTTGGCACAGTGAAAACATATGGCCCCTTGTAAAGTGGCACTGTAATGCAACCAAGGAAAAGTTGTGAACCATTTTTGTTGAAAAGTCAACACACATTTAGCTTGCTTCTGCACTACTATAAACTTAGGATCAGGTTGCGCAGGCTTTGTGCAGGTCATGATGTCTGTAACATCAAATCCTTCTCTGTCCCTGTTGTCAGTGTTCGACTGGTCCCTAACATGGGACTCAAGTCCCTGTGGTGAACATGACAAGAAGACTTGTCAGTCTCTGAAATAACAATCTATTAAATGAATGTATTGTAAATATCAATAACACTATTCACAGTTAAATTAAGTTTCCTTGCATTCTCACCTGCTCATTTGCCTGACTGCTGCCCTCACCATGTGTCCCGCTGTGAGGAAACCACATGAACCAAATATCAGTTCAGTGTTCTGACAGTGTGTGTTTGCATGCACAATTTCCTTTTTTAAGGTCTGTTACCTGGTCATCTGTGCCTCCTGCACTGCCTTTCTCTGTGCTCTCTCTCCCTCTCTGTGGTCACCTGATCCTCCATCGCCTCCTCTCTCTTGCTCAACTGCTGCACCTCCTCTGTCACCTCCTTCTCTCTCCTTCTTCAATTGCTGCACCTCCTCTGTCACCTTCTCCCTCTCCTTCAATTGCTGCACCTCCTCAGTCATCTTCTCGCTCTCCTTCAATTGCTGCACCTCCCCTGTCACCACCTTCACTCTCTCTCTCCTCATCTGTGCTTCCTCGTCTACCTCTCTGGTCACCTGTCTCTGTCTCATGACCTGTGCCTCCTTGGTCCTTTCCTTCTCTTTGGTCACCTGTTCAGCAATCACATTCTTGAACCTGATATTAAAAAAAAGCTTAGTTAATGTTCAAATGGTAACAGCCCGGTTAAAAATGACAAGTGACGTCAAAGTAGAATTTAAGGAAATACATTCAGGTATTTCCCAAAGCTTGTCAAGATTCACGAGATGAAGTTGCTCTGCACTCTTCTCCCCTTCTCCGTCACTGTCACCCGTTGGGTGCTCCCCAGCCGCCCTGCTGCAGCAGGACTGGTACGTAATGTCACTTGAAGGAGCATCTTTCATCACAATGGTTACCGCTTAAGACCGCAGCAGAAACTCTGCTGCATTTAAAATTTAGAAATACCTGGGAAATGTAGCTTCTGTGTAGGCTATCGCGTTATTTGATCAGTAAAATAGCTTCACTACTTACAAGATATTTGACGTGGAAAACAGCGACATTATGATCACTCAACTGAGAAATGTAGTTAACACCGCTACCCAACACTGTGTGTCAAGTTTCCTCCCACTTGAAAGGTCGGCTTGCTTCAGAAGACTGACTGGATTTCACTCAATGACCAAGATCCTTTTTTTTTCCTTTTCTTTCTTTTATTTTGAAAATTGTCAAGGCCGAACAGGTGAAAAACCTTTGAATACAAACACAATACAAGTTTTAGAAAAAAAATGTAGCCCAAGAAACCATAATCAATTAACCCAAAATTAAATACTTAATTTAAATTTAATTAATTTTAAGTAGTTTTTACAACTTAGAATTTAACCTTGGAAAATAGAAAACCCATATTTACAACACTCAAATTAAGTAAATACATTTTAAATAATGATTTCAACCTTATAGAATTTGGCGGCTTTAAACTTCCGTACACACAAAATCCCCTTTAACAAATTACTTTTCGCTCGAACTGTTTTACAATACACATCTTTACCTGGCCTTTTTCCACATGACGTTAAGTATATGGCACTCTGATTTGCATTTTAACCACATGATTTTTAACACCCCAACAGAAGAACACATTACATTTCACTCACACATCACATGGCAGTCACATGGCTAGTCCACAGTTTACAACACAAAGATCTGGCACATAAAGCTCACCGGCTCCTTCTTCTTTCTTCGAAACAAGCTATTTCCAACGTCCAGATCCTCCAAACATTTCCACACTGTCCTCCTCGCTGTTCTGTGAGCGTGTCTTCCCAAGCTCTCCTGATTACGGGAACACCTCCAGGTGCACTCAATCTACTGCTCTCTGCTGAGACACACCCAGGCCTGATGCACTCAGGCAGAGGGGCGTGGCCTGCAGCTCAGCTCAACACTGTGTATTGGAGCAAAGTCAGCAAAACTGACATTTACCTCTTTTTGGTCAGGATTTTTTCTTTTTTTATTAGGGATTGGTGTCGACCAACAATGAAAAATTGTTGTCTGTCTGCCTTTTTGTGCTCTTTTCATGTTTCCGCGGTTCTGCTGTCTCCATCCATGTCTAACATCCAGCAAATAGTGAACATCAGGTAGAGAAAACGGGTTGGGTAACACCAAGTATTCAGCGGGGGGAAGGGGGGGTTACATTACCGGATGATTAAACATGCTACTGTTTTGCTGGCAAATGATATTAATAAAGAAAATCAACAAGATATTCATGCAATATAATGCATATTTTTATTAAATCAGAATGATGTGATTCTATTGGGGGGGTTATATTGGCTGGAACTGATTTTTGCAGGGGTCAGGACTATAGTTGCTTTCATCAACGAACCAAAGCCAGCTGGCTTTGGTTGGTAAAATAAATATGTTGTAAACTCAAATCAGAGCGTCTTCGTGTCTGGAATGGATGTATTCTTGAGTCAATAAGGTAACAATATAATAAAAAGACAACCTTGTTTGAATTGTGAAATGTGTTAGAAAATTTTGGTTTCGTCTATACTACTGGATACTATATTCATCCATTATCTATACCGCCTATCCCTTTCGGGGTTGCGGGGGGCTGGAGCCTATCCCAGCTACAATGGGCGAGAGGCGGGGTACACCCTGAACCGGTCGCCAGCCGATACTATATTGACTGGGTTAAATAGAATTGCATTACTAAAATGAGACTACAATTTTCATTGACTAAAACTAGACTAAAATGTCATCAGTTTTCGTCAACTAAAACTAGACGAAAATAGTCACTGAAAATTTTGACTAAAATAAGACTAAAATGCTCAGACATTTAGTCGACTGAAACTTGACTAGACTAAAAAGAGTATGAACCTGACTAAAACAAATAAAAACTAAAATCACAGCTTGACACAAAGACTAGACTAAGACTAAAATGAAAACAAGCCACCAAAAACAACACTAGTCATGACCCCCGTATGCCCCGTGCAAATTACGCGCCTGGACCAAGGAGAGACACAACACAAAGGGATATAGAACATACTGCATTGATATTTACTGCAACTTGTTAACATATTGTAACTGTACAACTGTTGATGTAAGATGAACAATAGAATAAAAACTTGCCAACACCAACAGTGGATCACAGAGTACAGCAAATAAAATGTTTCTTTGAAAAAAATAAATAAAATCTTTCTGTATCAAAAAATAAAATTAAATCTTTCTGTATCAAAAAATAAAATCGTATGAATTCTTTTTTTTTTTTTTTTACTGTATCAAAGTCAGAAAATATTTTAGTGTCACAATTCAACAATGAACTTTTTGTCTTCCATCTTTCAAACACTTGGTAGTATCAGTGTTAATCTAGGATTATAGCTGACTTTATTTTCAGGGGAAGCAGCTTAATCTTAAAGGCTTTAACTGTGTTCACTATTCCTGGATCCTCTTCAATTGAAGTGGCACACTGTGTGGCAAACCCACTGAGTTTCACCTGACTGTTGTAGCTTTTAAGGAGTTCCTTATATTTGCTGGGGTCAGCAATGGACAGCTCTTTGATTGGAGCAGTGACAACAAATGTGTCACCAACATGCTTGAAGGCAGCAGACATTGTCCTTCCTCGATTAAACAGCCGGAGAATTTTTTTGTACCAGGACACGGCCTGATCCAGATTTTGGACTGCAATTTAGACAACAAAGAATTGGTGTTATCGACAGCAAAAAAAAAACCCAAAACCCCCCAAAAAAGGTATTTACACACATATGCTTTAAAACACACACACACACACACACACACACACACACACACACACACACACACACACACACACACACACACACACACACACAATGTATGCTTGGGAGTCTCACAGGGAGTCTCACACTCACATTCAGTTTCTACAGTATGAGATCAGAACAATTGATGGTTCACTAGGTTATTCCTCTCTATCCAGAAAGTGATTTGTTACCACAGATTTATACACCAATCACATACAAAATGTCACATCATGTGAGAAGAACCAGCTAGGAGAGGAACAATTGTACTAGAGCTAAACGGGACCAAACCAAAAACCCAGTGAGTAAAAAGGGGGTAAAGTACATGTAGCACATTTTACCTCTTTCACGTGTCTGTGGTTTCATTTTCTTTGACTTCTTGGACTTTCTCTCTTTCCCCTTCTTCTTCCTCCTCTTCTTTTTCCTGTCTTCCTCTGAAGAGGATGCAGTAGAGGAGAAGTCAGACATAGCATCAGAGGACTCCTCCACTGAGCTGTCACAAGAGGAAGATGAAGACAAGAAGACTGCCTGGGCAGAACCTGTATCCTCTTTTTTAAGAGCTGTAGATTCAAACACAAACATAAGGCTAATATGGCACAAAGAGACACATGTATAATCTAGAGTCCAGAGATACGGTAAACTAACATAATAAGACCCAAATGCACACATTTTTTTCTACACAGTTGTGTATGGAGACTTACCTGATGCCAGCTGTGCAAAGTAGCTCATCAGTCTTCTCCTTTTGCAACTCTGCCTTCAGCTTACAAATCTCCAACTCGTGGGATTTCCTTTGGTCCACCAGCTGTGCAGTAGGGGCCAGGGACACACCTAAAAGAAAGAAATTGTTCATTGTAAACGTTTAAGTATTCATTTCTATTCAGTATCTGTATATAGTCCCGCCTCCATTACATATGGGAAGTCTCCCACATGCCTGAGCTTTACAATGCTGACTTGTACCATCAGAACAGACATGTCCTGTGATTTTCAGCCTTCTATGATTATATTATCCTTTACGGCAGGCACATTCTGACAGCTGAGAATATTACTATCAGGTATTGCCCGCCGTCTATTAAATATGAAAGGAGGCTGTCTTGTTTTCGTACTGTGCATACAATAATATCCAAACGACGACGTGCTGTAACTCATAACATTTATTTCAGCTTTGGACATGCTCGTGGATGGCTAGAACATTAGGAAGGCGAACTTCACACACTTGACTGCAGGAACTGACTCCGTCTGCATACACTGTGAACCAATCACAATCAGTCTCACGCAGCAACCAATAGGAATGCTTGTTGCTAACTCATAGCTCATATTCTGTGTGAATATTACATCCCCCTTCTTTTAGAAAGAGTAAACATGACACATAAAACTGACTACAGTCCATGAATATCACAATGTGCTGTCAATAACCATGTTACTCAAAATCATCATGCGTAGCAAAGCTAACTAACTCAGGAACAATGCAATACTGTATATAACCATTGCATATTTAGTTAGGTTTAAATCACAGTGCAGTAAGACATGACTTCAGTAGAACACATAACAATAACGATGCACAGTTTTGTTTTGTTTTTTTGTTTTTTTTTAAGGGCAGCGATCCGCCTACACCCTTTTACATATTTTCCATTTTGTTGTTTTCATAAGTCCAAAACAGTCCTTAACCTCTCGACTGTACCGGGTCTGGTAAGGGGCAGTGGGAGGAACAGCTTGAGGGGCAGTGTCAGGAACAGTCTCACTTGTGGTTTGTGTGGTGTGTGGCGAGTGCTGCTTACTGTGATCAGGTTTCATGTCAGATGGTGTGTTGTGTGTGTCTTTTGTGTCAAGAAGGTGACGTCTATTTCTCCTGTACTCCTGTCCTTGAGGTGTGCGTATGTGGTAAGATCCGTCAGTGTCGGCAGGCTGGACAACAACAGCTGGTTTCCATTGTCCTTGCTCCTGGAAACGAATGCTTTGTCCTGCGTACAGCTGTGTCATAGGCTTAGATGACCTGTTGTAGTATCTTTTCTGGTGTTGTTGCTGGTGAACTCTCTTGCTGTGGGCATCTCTGTGGCTGACAACTTTGGGCTGAAGCTGCTTGGGGGTGTTGGGTAGAATAGAGCGTAAGCGATGACTCATGAGCAGCTGAGCTGGTGATCTGAAGTTGTCAACTGGTGTGTTGCGGTACTCTAGGAGGCTCAGATAGGCATCCTTATGATCAGCTTTGGCTTTATTCAGTATTGACTTGGCAATCTGCACAGATTTTTCTGCAAGACCATTACTTTGGAGGTAGTGTGGACTTGTGGTGACATGGGTGAACTCCCATGTTTTTGCAAAAGTCTCAAACTCTCTACACTTGTACTGGGGACCGTTATCTGACACAACAGTCTCTGGTATGCCATGCCTAGCGAAGGCTGCTTTCAGCTTGTGAATCACAGCAGAAGCTGTTGTGCTGTGTAGCTTGTCGAGCTCAAAATATCTGCTGTAATAGTCTACAGTGACTATGTAGTTTTCATTATTCCAGGTAAACAGGTCGGTAGCAACTGTTTGCCACGGTCTATCAGGGATCTTGTGATTTATCAGGGGCTCTTTAGTGTTTGAGGGTCTGTGTTCAAGACAGGTGGGGCATTCTCCAACCATTTCCTCAATCTGTTTGTTCATCCCGGGCCAAAACAGGATGTCATGGGCTCTCTGCTTACACTTTTCCATACCCATGTGTGCTTCATGTATTTGTGACAACATCTCTGTGCGTAATGAGGCAGGAATGATGATTTTCTCACCTTTAAAGATGATGTCATTCATCAGGGACAACTCATCTCGATGATTCCAGTATTCTGCGATGCTTTGAGGGCATTTTCTCCTCTCATCCGGCCATCCGTCTTTTATTGTCTTTTTCAGCAGCATGAGCTGTGTGTCTTTTCCAGTCTCTGCTCTGATTTCATTTAGTTTATTGTCACTGACAGGTAAGCTGCTGTACACTGTGTGCACCTGCATGTCCATACCTTCTCTGAGGGTGTCGTCGTGGTCAGACAGTGACTTCCTGGAGAGTGTGTCTGTGACAGGAATGTCCTTGCCTGGTCTGTGGATGATGGTGAAGTCGTATCTCTGAAGTTGCAGTATCATCCTCTGTAGCCTTGGAGGCACTGCTGCCAGTGGTTTTCGCATGATAGATTCAAGGGGCTTGTGATCACTTTCCACAATGATATGACGGCCATAGACATACCGGTGGAAACGTTTGCAACTAAACAAGATGGCATACAGCTCTTCTTCGATCTGGGCATAGTTGACTTCGCTGTCTGTGAGTGACTTAGATGCGTAGGCAATGGGCTTGCCTTCTTGTAGCCGTACCGCACCTAGTCCATGTTTCGATGCATCAACTTGTAGCCTGAGCTCTTTGCTGGGGTCAAAATAGGTTAGTACTGGACCTGGCTCTCGTGTGACCAGCTCCTTCATTTTCCTGAATGCCTCGTTATGTTGTGCATCCCAGATGAACTCACTTGACTCCTTTAACAGGTTACACATGGGGACGTTGATGTCTGAGAGCATAGGGGCAAACTTTGATAAGTAGTTAACCATGCCAAGAATAGTCTCTAGCGCACCTTTGTCTTTGGATGGCTCCATGTCTTGTACTGCAGCAATCTTTGCTGGATCTGGTTTGATTCCGTCTTTGGTGATGCAATGTCCAAAGTAGCTGACCTCTGTGGCACAGATTGTGCTCTTTTCTGGATTGAGCTTGACTCCTCGCTCTCTGGAGCGTTGTAGCATAGCTTGGAGATTTTTGTCATGCTCCTCCTTGCTTTTGCCATATATGAGAACGTCATGAACAATTGCCGTGACTCCCTGTAGACCTTCATAGGTCTCATCAACTTTCCGCTGAAACTCGTCTTGGGCTGATTTCAGTCCAAAGGGAAGGCAGAGAAATCTGTAGCGACCAAAAACAGTGTTGAAGGTGGTCAATTTGGATGATTCCTCTGATAGCCCAGTAGCCTGACCTGGCATCCATGACACTAAAGTAGCAGGCTCCTGCCAGTTTAGATGTGATGTCATCAAGAGTAGGTAAGGGATAATGTGGTCGTTTGATAACCTTGTTCAAGTCTTTAGGGTCCAGACATACTCTCAGCTTGCCTGTGCGTGGTTTTTCTGCTGCAACCATTGAATTGACCCATTCTGTTGGTTCTGTGACTTTTACAATGATCTGCTGCTTCTCCATGTTTTGCAGTTCTGCCTTAAGGCGATCACGCAGGGCAAGAGGAACACGTCTTAGTGGGTGCACCACAGGTATCGCATTGGGGTCGATGTGGATTGTGCATTCGCCTGGGAAAAGTCCTATACCTGTGAAGACGTTTGCAAACTCATCTATTATATGTGCCTCTGGAGTGCCACTGACAGACAATATGAGTTTAATGAGACCAAAGTCCAGACATGCCTTTAGTCCTAGCACTGGGGGTGACAGTCACTGCATGAAAAGCCACATTTCCGTCAACTTCCGTTACTGTAAATTGCTGTGGAAGTTCTCTCTCAGCCACTGTGACCATGAGGTGTTAAAATGCAAATGTATGCTGCAAAGCTATACAAATGCAAATTGGGATTTTGTGTGTGTGTGTGTGTGTGTGTGTGTGTGTGTGTGTGTGTGTGTGTGTGTGTGTGTTCTGTGCCTACAGAATACAAAGATTTTTTTTTTCATGAGAATTTAAAAGTGTGTTTAAATAATTTTATAGGTTACATACAGGATAAGTGTCCTGACTCTCAAAGGCCTTTAATTTTCCACTTAAATTGCTAAATCAAAGTTGTGAAAATTAAAGCATCTACAGTTCTTGGACAGTGGTCACAATTTTTCGCATTTTGCCACCACAACACCAGATGAACAATGCTTGTGTGATTAGCTTGCAAATTCCAGCAGAGTAAGTCCACTGATGATTCTTTAAGTAGGAATAAAAGGGGAACACACCAAAGTAACTTTTCTTTTTTTTATTTTCGATGATGTTTACATGTTTTATAAAATATTCAGGTACAAAAATAGAAAATCAAAGTACCTAACAAAATCACAGCATGTTTTTCATTCTATGGTCTCGCGAGAAATTCCAAGAGCGCGACCTCACATATGATTGGACGCCTCCTCTGTTGCAATGACGTCGGCAGAAAACGACCTCGGCGCGTCTGTGAACGCGAATCGCGCTTGGATTAGAACGGTTACGTTTCGGGTCCTGCTAAACTTTAACTCTGTTCATGCAATGGCCGGACGTCGTCTTCAGTTCATCCCAGAAGGCACTCCTCTGCGACGAGTGGACGGCCTGGCTGCGGAGCGACCATATCCAGAAAGTCCAAACAATTTAGAGAAGAAACTGCTCAGCCTCCTCGCGCAGTTGGCGAGGAGAATGACCGTGACAAAAACCAGACTGCTCGCTCTGGAGGAGCAGCCCCGACCGAACTGCAGCTGCGGAGACGAAGAGACGGGTGCGTAAGTTACGTATTCTTATTGCACTACGTTCCGAACGTTTGGTAATCGTTCACGTTACATTTAACATTACAATGTATTTTGTATTTTAAAGGAAAAGGTGCGACGTCTACACAATAGTGACGGACATGACAGGCCATATGAACCTGAGCAGGTATAAGTTAATAAAATACACAGGAAATATTCTGCAGAATGTAAGTAAATATGAACGTTGCGTGATGTGTTTGTACTTTTTGTGCAGACTGTGTACAGACTAAACTCGCCCCACAACGAATATTTGATGGCGACTTTAACTGGGAGTCCAGACATGGAGGGTGTGGACAGCAGTCCTTTTATGTAAGTTGTTTTTTGTTGTTGTTATTTTAAACCCTTTCTGTTGTTTCTTGTTGTTGTTTTTACTGAAGCCTGTCTTAATTATTTCAAACCAATATATATTTTCTTCCAGCGGCCTGTAAGACATATTATGAGATGGTGTGGAGGAGCTTCAGGTATGCCCAGCCAGCTCTTTCAGTTCAGGCAGCAACTGTGAAGATTTCAGCTCGCAGCAGACAGAGAAGGAAGCGGGTAAGAGTCCCATGAATGCCGCTTTATTTTCACAACAATGTAAAAATGGGCTGAATTTTATTTATTACCTGCATTGTTTTTGACAAACATGGTCACATATGTTATCATGTGTTATTGCTCACTAAAGTCAGCTATGGAGTTCCGCAGGGTTCTGTGCTTGGACCAATTCTATTCACCTTATATATGCTTCCTTTAGGTAAGATTATCAGGAAGCACTCAATAAATTTTCATTGCTATGCAGATGATACCCAGCTATATTTATCAATGAAACCGGAAGAAACCAGTCAGTTAACTAGACTACAAGCATGTCTTCATGACATAAAGACCTGGATGACCTGCAATTTTCTGATGCTAAACTCGGACAAAACTGAAGTTATAGTAGTAGGCCCTAAACATCTTAGAAAGTCACTTTCTGATGACATAGCAGTTATGGATGGCATTGCGCTGGCCTCCAGCACCACTGTAAAGAATCTGGGAGTTATCTTTGACCAAGACATGTCCTTTCACTCCCATGTAAAACAAATTTCAAGGACTGCCTTTTTTCACCTACGTAATATCGCAAAAATCAGGCATATTTTGTCTCAAAATGATGCAGAAAAACTAGTCCATGCATTCGTAACTTCCAGGCTGGATTATTGCAATTCTTTACTATCAGGCTGCCCAAATTCGTTGCTGAATATTCTCCAGTTGCTCCAGAATGCTGCAGCACGTGTTCTGACAAAAACCAGGAAGCGAGATCATATTTCTCCAATACTCGCCACTTTGCACTGGCTCCCTGTAAAGTTTAGCATAGAGTTTAAAATTCTCCTCCTTACTTACAAAGCCATAAATGGCCAGGCACCTTCTTATCTTAAAGAGCTCATAGTACCTTATTGCCCTACTCGAACACTGCGTTCCCAGAATGCAGGTCTACTTATGGTTCCTAAAGTCTCAAAAAGCAGAACAGGAGTCAGAGCATTTAGCTATCAAGCTCCTCTCCTGTGGAACCATCTTCCAGTCTTTGTCCGGGAGGCAGACACTGTCTCTACATTTAAGAGTAGGCTTAAAACTTTCCTTTTTGATAAAGCTTATAGTTAGGGCTGGCTCAGGCTTGTCCTGGACCAGCCCCTAGTTATGCTGCTATAGGATTAGACTGTCGGGGGACATCCAAAGATACACCGAGCTCCTCTGTCCTTCTGTCCCTCTTCATCCGCACGCTCTCATGTCCTACCACGGCGTGTTACTAACTTAGCTCCTTCCCCGGAGTCTCTGTGCTTTGTCGTCTTGCAGGTTCCCATGGACAGTGGCTGAATCTGGATTGTGGATTTCAGCTGCATCTCCTGCCTTGGCCCTGCCTGACATCCACTGCAACTGCTACTGCTGTTATTACATCCACTGTCACTGTTACTGTGACTGCATGTCTGTCTCTCTGTCTCTGTCTCTGTCTCTCTCTCTCTCTCTGACTGCTTGTCTGTCTGTCTGTCTGTCTGTCTGTCTGTCTGTCTGTCTGTCTCACTCTCCCTCTCTTGCTCTTCCTCTCTCACCCAACCGGTCGAGGCAGATGGCCGCCCACCCAGAGTCTGGTTCTGCTCGAGGTTTCTGCCTGTTAAAAGGAAGTTTTTCCTCGCCACTGTCGCCAAGTGCTTGCTCATGGGGGAATTGTTGGTTTCTTTGTAGATAAAAGAGCTTGGTCTGTGCCAGCTCTATATGGAAAGTGTCCTGAGACAACTTCTGTTGTGATTTGGCGCTATACAAATAAAATTGAATTGAATTGAATTGAATTATTGTTTCTTAGCAGTATTAATATTATATTAACACCTGTATTTACAGCTGCTGGAAGCAAGGAGGAATGTCCTAGCTCTCCAAACTCTGCCAGACACAGTATGACCCAGAGGCAGCAAAGAAGCATTTCCGGAGGCCTTAGACTCTTTTTCATGCACCATGGACGAGCGGCATGACCCAACCCAGAGACTCTTATCAGTGAACCCCTCTGCACATTTCCTCGCTTTTTTCCCCAGTAGTCACTGATTTTACTTGGTTGATCCTTGTTAATGTGTGTGTCACGATTTCATTAAAGACTTTTTTTCAAAATGTTTCTGTCAACTGTGTTCTTTGTATTCTACTGTGTGGTAGTGTAGAAGGTGGATCGCCAAATAAATCAATGAATCATCAATCAAATAAAATATATATATCATTTATATTTTATATATACATAAATATAACAATACAATAATTATTTTTAATATATTAATTTATTATATAGTATTTAAATTAATATGTAAGATGACCAATAGCAGCAGAGTTGTCATCCAATCACATGATCACTCACTCATGTGATTGGAGTTGCTATCCAATCACATGATGGTTTCCTTTTAAAATGCCTGTGGAATCATCCAATGATTGTTTGTGAAGTCAGCAGGCCAGCCTGAGTAGATCAATGTCGGTAGCATTCATGTGCTAATTAGAGCTATTCGCACCTTCGCGAAGGCGCGATTAACCACGCCCCCGCCGACAGATGGTTCGTTTCCGACGATTTTCAGAGCCAGCGAAGTTCCCCGTAAACTTGCCGTAAATCGACGAAAATCAACGAACTTCGCGGGGATTTACGGATCGAAAATGTGGTTTTTCATGCAGTGAGTGTGTCTACGATGTGGAACTTCAGCATCAACTGGATGTCTTTGTACTGACATTTAATATTACATTTGCCTCTGAGGATTAGTCGTTCGCCACCATAGCCATAAAGTGGGCGATTGGAGGGCTGCAACATGTACTTAAATCCTAGTGCTTCAAACACACGTGTGGGAATGACGTTAGCTGAGGCTCCGGTGTCTAACTTAAAGCTGACTGCAGTTTTGTTAGGGCCAACTTGAATATCTGCATAAGCTTGCTCAGTGCCTTTAATGTAATTTCCTTGTGTTACTGCATCAATGAACAAATCCGCATTGTCTGTATTCTCGTCAATTTCTTTGTACTTCTTCCTTGTGCTTGGAGCGACATGCTTTTGCAAAGTGATTCCACTTGTTGCATATTTTGCACTGCTTGCCTTTCGCCGGGCAGCTGTCTTTCACTCCATGAGCTTTATTTCCACAGTAGCCACATGTTTTAGGGCGATCTGTGTCTCCCTCCACATTGTGAGCAATTCCTGGGTTTCTCTTTGTCTTATCGTAGCGCCTTTTCCACGCTGCATCCTTTGAAGTGTGCCGACTAACTGCATGCACCGTCTGCTCGTGTGTGCCAGTGTTGCCACCAGCGATCGTTTTTAGCTGTGCTTGTGCAATTTCGTGAGGCCTGGCAATGTCTATTGCTTTATCCAAAGTTAGCTCAGACCCGACGCTGAGTAGCTTCTCTCTCACTCGCGGTGAATGAATCCCAAAAGCCACACGGTCTCTTATCATTTCCTCACTGTTAGCATAATTGCAGTCTTTCACAAGCAGTCTTAGGTCCGTCACAAATTGTTCAAAATGGCTCGCCAGCAGCCTGCACTTTCTCATGAAACTTGTAACGAGCAAAAATAACATTAGCCTTTGGCATGACGTATGCTTCAAAGCGATCATAGTACGATTTCAGTACCTTTTTTCCTCCTCTGCGAGTGTCCACGTGTTGTAAATGTCTCTGCCTTTGTCTCCGACCCAAAGGAGTAGGTAGCTGCACTTTTCATCCTCTCCTTTCATCTTGAAGGGACCAGAAAACATTAAATCCACGTGAAGCTTGAATTTGCGCCATACTTCGGGTAGGTTGCTAGCATCCCAGTCCATACGGGGTGATGGTACTCCAGCGATGTCCATCTTCGTCCATAAAAGTTGTTTTCACTCTGACACCATGTCTTGTTTTCGTACTGTGCGTACAATAATATCCAAACGACGACGTGCTGTAACTCATAACATTTATTTCAGCTTTGGACATGCACGTGGATGGCTAGAACATTAGGAAGGCGAACTTCACACACTTGACTGCAGGAACTGACTCTGTCTGCATACAATGTGAACCAATCACAATCAGTCTCACGCAGCAACCAATAGGAATGCTTGTTGCTAACTCATAGCTCATATTCTGTGTGAATATTACAGAGGCTGCTCTCATGATACAAGTCAGCGGTCCTGACATGTGTGTTTCCTTTCTATAATACACATTCTACATTTTGGAGGAGACGTCTCTCCACACATCACCTTTCAAGAGAGCTTGAAAGGTGAGAGCTAACGCCATCAGCTGCTGACAAGCTAACGTTAGCTATTATCCATGTGTGCCAGCAAACAAACACAAACTCACCACTAGTGCCGCTGACGGCCGCCGACTCCGATATATCCATCTCCACACTGGCTTTTTCTTTTGAACCCGTGTGCGCCGGACTCGTCCAATCAGGTCAGTGCACTCCGTCTCCATTTCTCCAGCTGCTGCACCGATCAGAAATGTCTGCTCCTCGGACGTGAAGTGTTGCCGCCTCACCGTCATCACATTGATGACGTGCTGAGATTGCAAGTTCAGC
Source organism: Chaetodon trifascialis (assembly GCF_039877785.1). NCBI lineage: Eukaryota > Metazoa > Chordata > Actinopteri > Chaetodontiformes > Chaetodontidae > Chaetodon > Chaetodon trifascialis. Next base: position 19,486,700 of record NC_092078.1, on the reverse strand, counting down.
GTAGTTGAAGTGGTCCCAAGCCCATACAGATAAGATTTTTTGCAGAATGCAGAAAATAATGAGCGGATTCACCCGACTGAAGAAGCTTATTAATAACGAAACCTCGAAAAGAAATGCCCTGAAGCTGATAAAGTGGCTTCAGAAGAGGAAACAGGAGGAAACATGCAGAACATGTCATCAAGACATGAAACTGAAAAAGAGGACGAACAGTGGAGCAGGTCTGGAGGCTTAGGGGAAATCGCACTGACAGTTTGCTTTCCGACCACCTTTCAGTGATTGAGTGGAATGAATGGCTCACACAGAAACACTGTGAGGGTGCATTTGGCAGACTGATTCATGACATTTACAAAAAAGTAGTCATACACAGCCACTGTAACCACTGTCAGCAATAATTTCTCTTTCTGTGGGAGATGGCTGAGACTAATTCCAAGGAATCAGCGCACTTTGTTTTTGTAATGTCTTAAAATTTGCTGTGTTATTTTATCATGTGTTGACTATATTTATTTTATCTGTCTCAATTAATTTTCAAATAGACTTTTCTTGAAGATAGGATTTAGAATTATGTTAGATTGTGACACTGAAATATTTTCTGACTTTATTTTTGTTTACGGATATTATTTAATTTTTTTCAAAGAAACATTTTATTTGCTGTACTTAAACCTCTTCGATCCGCTGTTGGTGTTGGCAAGTTTTTATTCAGCCATGCTTACCCTTGTTCATCTTACATCAACAGAACAGTTGCAAAGTTACAATATGTTCGGAAGTTGCAATAAATATCAATGCAATATGTTCCATATCCCCTTGTGTTGTCTCTCCTTGGTCTGTTAAGATAACCGAAACTTTTGTGAGTCTTGAGGCATTGCCATCCTTTAAATCTCATTTGTAAATGCTTTATAAGATGACTTTAGATGACCTCACACATAATGCTTAATTAACGAGTAGTAAGTGCTTTGTGACAGCCTGAATTCATGAATTGCTGCATTAATAATTGTTTATAAGACATCCATTGGAAATGGAATTTGTGAGTTTTTATAAAACATCTGCTAACATACTCACTAATCATTAGTACATGTCTGAATAGTGGACGTGTAAGCGCATGCACACTTGTAAATCTAAATAGATTGCTCATCATTTACATATACTCTCTAAATTATCTTACAAACCACTGACAAATCCAAATGACTGGTGGGTAAGTGATGTAATACTTAATTTAGAAATGTTGAATGTTGAATGAATCTATCATTTATATAGATGAGCTTATTAATGAAGAGTAAAACATTTATAACTGTGTTTATAAACTACGTACTAATGAGTATCCATATGTTATAAATGAAGAATTCAGTATTTATTAATGCTAATGCTTAATAGTGTGTACTTATTATAAAGTGTTACCCAAAGAAACAACTCTGTTGTGCTTTTAAAGGATGGGAGAATTTTTAGAGTCTCACACTTTATTGACATGGGTGAACAGTGTTTATATGCCATAGAAAACTATGGTAATTGCACAGTGCAGAAGTTAGCCAGAGGTTCTCATATCAGAAAGCAACTGAGCTACATGTCAACTGTCCACTTTCACACAGGCTTTCACAAAGCCATAAATGCGACTCAGGTAGTTAGACCATGTATGTATATTCAGTGTCCACAGTCCAGCTCGACTGGATGTCAGCTACTGAACACACATTACTCTAAGTGAATCAGTGTTAACTAAATGTGAAGATTGTCAGTTATTCATTTTGAGTTTCTGAGCTGAAAAGGAAACATTTCTGTCTAAACTATTACCAATGTAACTAAAATGAAATGGCACATATCAGAGTAAAGACAAAATGCACATGTATTCTTATGTGAGACATTTTGCACTGCATGTTATTCTAATCTTTGCTTCATATTGAATATTTTCCATGGGGATTTTGAATATTTGCTGTGTAAATACAAAATCATTTTGCCAATTTTATAGGCCACAGTTGGTCCTAAAAGCTTAAAGCCATGTAATAATTTTAGGAAAATTCATTAGTTGAGAGAGAAGAATGAGCTACCTGGTTTTGAGAAAATGCTAACCTTTGCAAAATTTTAACATTCCAATGTTATTATGTGTCAAAACTCCATGAAATCGTATTGTAAGATTAGGTTGTTTTTTGTTTTTTTTTTTAAATTTGTATGTTTTATATGATGAGAAGATTAGATGGTGGCACCCTATTTGGCTGTGGCTGCATGGGCTCGCGACAGAAACAAAACATGCCACCTAGGATGGCAAATTCAGTCAGTAAACGAAGTAAGACAGCATATGATCGCCAGCTCTTGTTGGAATTATGAACTTCCACTGACTTCGGCTTTGTAGACACAACCACTCTGGAGTGTTAATGCAGCCTCGGAGCGCTTCGCCGGCAAGACCCAAGACTTGCCCAGCAGCACAGGCCGACAGAGGTCCAAGTGGAGGCGACCAGAAACAGAAGCGCTGCTGCCAAGGTGGGCTAACAGCGAAGCTAAAAGCCAATCCCTATAAAACGCCGCTTCCATCTATCTCGTCCTCCAACGTCTGCTCCATGGAGAACAAAATAGATCATCTGCAGTTGGAACTAACATCGAAACGGGAGATGAGGAACTGCAGCACAATAGTTCTGACAGAGATATGGCTACATTCATCAATTCCAGACAATGCTATTAGCATCAGGGGGCTAGTTACATTCCATGCCAATAGGAGCTGCGCACTTAGCAGTAAATCCTGGGTGCTAAGTAATGCTAAGCATGTCTCAAGCTATTGCTCACCGGACATTGAGCTTTTGACTGTACTCTGCTGCCCCTGCTAAGAGAAAAACCTTCAGTGAGGCAGGTGAGGGTGTGGTCTGATGAGGCTATTGAGGCACTTCAGGACTGTTTTGAGCGCAATGACTGGGAAATGTTTAAGCAAGCTGCCACCTACAATGATAAATAAATAAATAAATGCATGGATGATGTCAGCACCATGAAGAACATCATCACTCGGGCCAATCAAAATCCCTGGATGACTGTGGATGTACATAAAATGCTAAAGGCACGGAACTCAGCCTTCAAGTCGGGAGACGCGGAGGCATTGAGAACAGTGAAAGCCAACTTGAATCGTGCCATCAGACTAGCAAAGCGTGCCCACAGCCAAAAAATCCAGGACTTTTTCCACGATGCCTCCAACACCAGGAATATGTGGCAAGGCATACGGGCTATCACAAACTACAAGATAGCCCCTCCTGCATGCAATGATGATGCTGACTTCCTCAACGATATCAATATCTTCTTTGGGAGGTTTGATGCACTAATCTCCTCTCACTCAGCACTCCTACAGTGAAAGGATGAAGAGGCACTCTGTCTCGACATAGCTGATATGCCAAGGTCTCTGGGGAGAGTCAATTCATGGAAGGCTCCAGGCCCTGACAATATACCTGGGCGGGTGCTCAGGGAATGTGCAGATCAGCTGGCTTACATTCTAACTGATATTTTTAATACCTCTTTGCATGAGGCCAAAGTCCCATTATGCTTCAAGTCTGCCACCATCATCCCAATGCCTAAAAAACCTCAGACTACATCACTCAACGACTTCCGGCCTGTTGCACTCACTCCCATCATGATGAAGTGCTTGAAGAGGCTGGTAAAGGAGTATATCATCTCCAGACTCCCTCCCACATTTGACCCCTTCCAGTTTGCCTACCGGCCTAACCTCTTCACCGAGGACACCATCTCCTTTGCTCTCCACCTGAGCCATGAACACCTGGAGCAAAAAAACACTTATGTGCGGATGCTGTTGTCTGGACTTCAGTTCAGCATTCAATACCATCATTCCACAGCATCTGGTAGACAAACTGGGACCCCTGGGCTTCAGCACCCCCCTGTGTAACTGGCTGCTTGGCTTTCTCACTGATAGACCACATGTCATCACCCTCAACCTAGGCTCCCCTCAGGACTGTGTCCTGAGCCCACTGCTGTTCACCCTGATTTCACATGACTGCGCCCCAAGGCTGCCACCAACCACTTTGTTAAGTTTGCAGATGACACAACAGTGGTGGGTCTCATCAGAGACGATAATGACCTGGCCTACAGAGAGGAGGTGGAGCAGCTGGTGAGCTCATGCAAAGTCAACAACCTGAACCTGAACGTGGACAAAACCAAAGAGATCATTGTCGACTTCAGGAAGAACCAGCCCGGTCACACTCCACTTCTCCCCAACAACAAAGCTGTGGAGGTGGTCAGCAGCACCAAGTTCCTGGGGGTGCACATCACAGACGACCTCACCTGGTCTGTGAACATCGCGTCACTGGTCAAAAGGTAAAAAATATAACAGTAAGTAAATAATATAAAAATAAGTAAAAGATATAACAATATTAGAAACTGTAACAGTAAGTAAAAAATCTAACAATATAAATATATGTACACAAGTCTTTTTTTTTTTTACAGAGGCACAGTCTGTTTTTTTCGAAAGGAAGTCCAAGCAGAGCGTTAATGTAACGCATAAAGTTATGGCAATGTTAATGACAAGTACAGTCAGAAGTGGAGTGTGAAGAGTGCCGGGGGGGTTCCAGGCCTTGTTAATAAGGTTGACAGCAGATGGGAAAAAACTGTTCTTGTGGTGTGAGGTTTGGTCCTGATGGACCGCAGCCTCCTGCCAGAGGGGAGGGTCTGAAAGAGTTTATGTCCAGGCTGGGAGGGATCAGTCACAATCTTTCCTGCACGCCTCAGCGTTCTGGAGGTGTACAGGTCCTGGAGAGACAGGAGATCGCAGCCAATCACCTTCTCTGCAGACCAAATGACACGCTGCAGTCTGCCCTTGTCCTTGGCAGTGGCAGCAGCGTACCAGATGGTGATGGAGGAGCTGAGGATGGACTCAATGATGGCTGTGTAGAAGTGCACCATCATTGTCTTTGGCAGACTGAATTTCTTCAGCTGCTGTAGGAAGTACATCCTCTGCTGTGCTTTCTTGATGAGGGAGCTGATGTTCGGCTCCCACTTGAGGTCCCGGGAGATGATAGTTCCCAGGAAGCGGAAAGACTCCACAGTGTCAATAGTGGAGTCACAGAGGGTGATGGGGGCAGGTGATGCTGAGTTTTTCCTAAAGTCCACAACCATCTCCACTGTCTTTAGAGCGTTGAGCTCTAGGTTGTTCTGGTTGCACCAGGTCACCAGATGGTCAACTTCCCACCTGTAGGCGGACTCGTCGCCATTAGAGATGAGTCTGATAAGAGTGGTGTCGTCTGCAAACTTCAGGAGCTTGACAGACTTGTGACTTGAGGTGCAGCTGTTGGTGTACAGGGAGAAGAGCAGAGGAGAAAGAACACAGCCCTGAGGGGATCCGGTGCTGATGGTCTTAGCGACAAAGACGTGTTTCCCCAGCTTCACGCACTGTTTCCTGTCAGACAGGAAGTCTGTAATCCACCTGCAGGTGAAGTCAGGCATGCTCAGCTGGGAGAGCTTCTCCTGAAGCAGAGTTGGGATGATGGTGTTAAAGGCAGAGCTGAAATCCACAAACAGTATCCTGGCATAGGTTCCTACAGAGTCCAGGTGCTGTAGGATGAAGTGGAGGGCCAGGTTGACTGCATCGTCTACAGACCTGTCCATTTAAGGTGGGCATTGGTGGAGGTGACTGGAGCTGGAGCTGTTGGGAGGTGTCGTCGGGGATGGTTCATTTGTTGCTTTACTCACAGCTCTCCTGCAAAAGCAAAAGTACTGTTTGTGATAAGATTCATCTATAATTAAGAATTTCATGTCATTGACATGAACCCCCTTACCCTTCCTCTTCATGCTGTTGCGGTGTTGTGGCCGAGCAAAAGGCAAGGACTGAACCCAATAATGCAGACTTTACAAAAAGCTGAGAGGAATCAGTCCAAATTATTAGACTAGGAATTACAAGAATCACAAGAAACAAGAAAAGCCACATATAAGGGATGATGCCACAGCGACAATAGGGAAACACACTGACTTAAATAGACTGAGAGGAGAACTAATCAGACACAGGGAAACACAATCAAGCAATCACAAGGGTGGGAAAACGCAGGAAGTGAAATCAACTTTGATACATTAAGGATGGCTAACACAAGGATCCTAACACATGCATGTGAGCTACAACGATGTTCACCGTTAATCACCAGGTGGAATCTTTCAAGCAATCAGTCTCTTCATACTCTTTGATCACAGTCATTCCTGCTGGCTATAAGAAAGAATTTCTAAACAAAATTGATACAAAATACAAAAACAATTAACAAAACTAATTCATTTTTAACAGAAACAACTACCGCAATCTATTCAGAATAATCAGACAGATAATCAATTACAATGCTTTTTCAATTCCTTAACTCCTTCCTTCCTTCCTTAAATCGGCGAAGGGAAAAGTGGGCCGCTGACCGGGCAACAGAAGTAGGTGTGGCCTGGGCTGCCAACTGGCGATTGTCATTGGTCGTCGACTAGGGACCAGGAGCTCCTCCAGAGGGTCAGACCACCACGGTACTGGACAGGGGTGAGGATAAGGAGCAAGGCAGTTGCATGGCATGATGTTGTCTGCAGCCCCACTTCCTTCCTGTGGGGGGCCGTCTTGATAGCCAGCTGTGTCCCCCCGAATGGAGACCTCTGGGACTCGGGCAGGTCCCTCACCACCTCGGGAACAGAACATGGCTGGAGGTGAGAAAGCTGTGGGCTAGCTAACTCACTGGCTGGAGTTAGCAAGCCACTAACAGGCCTGTGGCTAGCCAACTCATGCACTGGAACTAGCAAGGAGCTGGCAGGCTGGTGGCTAGCCCACCTAGTGAGCTAGTGGGACTGGGGCCTGCCGACTCAGGAGCTGGAGCTGGTAGGAGGCTAGCAGGGCAGTGGCTAGCTGACACAGGCAGTAGGTCCGATGACTGGGGAGCTGAGACTACCAGATGGTAAACTGATTGCCTCCTCAGCCTGCCTTTAATGGACCCTATCCTTAAGCTAGGTTGTGAAGTCAGGCCAACTAAACAAAGTGTGAAAGTATTCAAGTAATAAAATTACATTTCTTGCGTAGGTGCTTACCATGACAGGTTAAATTAGTTGACATCCAGCATCACTTGTGTTGTTGCTTATACTGCTTGAGGTTGAGATGGACAGTGTATCTGTTAGGGAGGACATCCCATCACTGTCTTGCTGGGGGACAGTAAACTCCGAGGATCACAAAAAACAACATCAGGATAAAGGGCACATACCATCAAAAATCAACCACCACTAAACTACTATATACAATTGCCATGTAGGGCCAATAAATGATACATTTTCATACCAACAGATCACCTCAGCCAATGGCATGGCATGGTATGGCACTGGCATGTTCCTCCAAACTTCCAAACTTCCAGAAGGAGTCAGTGAAATCATTGTCCAAGATACATGGTGTCCCATCAATGCTTTGTATTGATAATATTATGAATTTTGTTATAAATATATGCTGGGTGCTATGACACTCTCATGGGGTAAGCTCTGGTCATTTCACTACTGTGGCCGACAAGGGAAAACGTGCCACAAACAGCAAAACACTGCAAACACAGGAATGATGCAAAGCCAAAAACACACAAACACATAAAACAAATGCAACAGAAAAACGCTGCAAGAGAAAAATGCTGCAATCACAGAAACGAAGCAGAAGCAAAAACTTACAAACACACAAAACAAATGCGAAAGAAAAATGCTGCAAATATCAAAACACACACAACCCCAAAACAACTGCACTTCAGTATTCCTTTATTCGTCCCACGAGGGGAAATTCCAATTGCAAATTCACTCCACAAAATGGAAGTGCGTCAGGCCACTAGGGGGACTTGACCTGAGGGATGGACTGGTCCTGTAGGACCAGACCACAGACATATAAAGAGAAGATGCCACATCGACCACTACTGCCTATTGGTGCTGACGAGCCATGGGGCCGCCATCTTGGACCGGTCACCCACTCCAGTCAGTGCTGTTTGGCAGGCGCAAAGAAGTGTCAGCACATTTAATCCATCCTAACTCTCTGAATACTAAACTGATTTTCACAGGGTTTTTTTTGCTGCAAATGTCATACATGTAGCTATGATACAGGAAAAATGGTTCGGCATATTTTAATATTCATATGGGATTAACAGTAATAGAATATTCTGATGTAGTCTAGGCTGTAGACAGGTATTTTGCAAACACTGTAAACACACACATTATATATGCTGGTCAGGTTCTTGTTGGCGCACCACATCACCACCATATGGATCTCCGGTGCTCCGCGGCTTCAAACATGAGCATTAACAAGTGCTCAAATTAATTGAAATAATCATACTATAATTTTAGGGCTGTACGGTGGCGCAGCAAGTAGTGCGCATGCCTGATAGCAAGAAGGTCGCCAGTTCGGTTCCCGGGTCAGGCCTTTCTGTGTGAAGTTTGCATGTTCTTCCAGTGCATGTGTGGGTTCTCTCTGGGCAGTCTGGCTTCCTCCCACAGACCAAAAACATGCTCATTAGGTTGATTGGTGACTCTAAATTGCCCCTAGGTGTGAGTGTGAGTGTGAATGGCTGTCTGTGTATATATGTTGCCCTGCGATCAACTGGCGACCGGTCCAGGGTGTACCCCACCTCTTGCCCGTTGACAGCTGGGATAGGCTCCAGCCCCCCCGTGACCCCGAAAGGGATAAGCAGCATAGAAAATGGATGGATACTAAAATTTTAATCAAACATAATAATAATAATAATAATAATAATATTCAATACAAATCAGAAAACAAATAAATATTTAATCATTCAATACTACAAGGACAATAAATAGCTCCAACAGTGGTGTCACCATCTTGGAGCTATGGTCAATTTACCACTGACAATGCTGTCAAATAGATACCTCTGAGGACATATAGCTAATCATCCAGAGGGCCGGATTTTCAGGTCCTTTTTTGACTGGCGTACTATTGTTTGCAGGTCATTGAACAACACAACAACAAGCAGTCAGGCCAACAGCAGGAATTTTTGTCATTCTGATCAAGTCCAGCCTAATTTGATGTAGCACCGTGTTGATGTTGTTTCACATCACAACATCACAAACCTACTTTTTGCGTACTACGTTATTTATGTTAACATACTCTAATAACCACTGCATCTTATGCAGCTTATCTTCTGCAATATTACAACGTATTTTCACTATGCTATATACTTTAACTGTGTTATATATTTTCAACTGTGCAATAGTAAAAAAAAGACACTGTATTTTATTACTCATATCTTACTCACGTGCAATTCAAAATCTACTGTAAAATTCAGTCATTTTTCATATGCCAATAGTTTTATACTCTTCTAATCTAATCTAATTTAAGAAATGTTCACAATATCACCAAACTATCATGGGCATTGTCACCAACAAAAACATCATCAATAAACAAGTTTTATGAAAAGGCACACAGGTTGATTGAAGCAGCATAATGCTTCCAAAGCAGCAAAAAAAAAACCAAAAAAAAAACCACGAGGACGAGCTCCAACTCGTGTTACATTTGTAGTTAATTTACAAAATGAAGAGAATCTTGTGCCTTCCAATCATCATATAGGCATTACCCATCCCTCAGGTAAATGTTCATTCTTCAGAAAATCGGGAAAATCCACATTTATAACATCTTTTTCAGAACATCAAGGGATTCTACACAGTAGTGGTGGTTTGCCATTAACCCTGCTATTGCAATTCCAATTCCAATTAGTCATTTGGCAGATGCCTTTATCCAAAGCGACGTACACATGAATTCACACACCGATGGCACAGCATTGGGGGCAGTTTATGTGGTTCACTATCTTGCCCAAGGATACTTAGGTATGTGGACTGCCGAGGGATCGAACCACCAACCTCCTTATTGGTGGACGACTGCTCTACCTCCTGGGCCACAGCCGTCCTTATTGTTTACTGTTGCTTTCCAAACTTCATACTGAATATTACTATTAAAAACAGTAAGTACACTGTGGGGAGGATACTCACATTGCCAGAGGTCTGGAGGTGGCTTTTTGATGACAGATTTTTCTTGACTCTTGTCTCTCAGAATCAGATATTTATCAGCTTTGCTGGTATAAACTGTAGAGTAACCTGCTCAGACCAGAATCCTATCTGCTGGAAAAATTAGGACAGATACAACCAAACTGATTTGTTCCGTTTATATATAGAGAATGGCAGTCATATTAGATCCTGCTTATTTTAATCATTTGCTGCTTGTTTGCACATCACACATCCCCTGCTATCTAGCCATCTCCACTGCCTCTTCACCATACAGACTGTATATCATCCTTAAATACGACTCAACAATTTGTAACACCAGGTACTGCACTTCTGATAAGAATTTTGTTTAACAAAAAAACATCAGAAACATCTCTTATAACAAATGTGACTGTGATTGAATGGATTTGTAATCAGCCCGAGTGACCACTCGCCCATCATGTATGAAGGAATAAATTTTCCTATGATTATATTTAACAGGTCTATCTTTGTGTTGCAATAATGAAATAATAGCCACACATCATACTTTTGAAGATTAATTTTATCCCTATCTCTGTTTTGACAGCACCATGAAGACTACAAGAAAATTAAAAATATGAAAATTTAAAAATATACATTTCTCAGTCATTTTGAAGTTATTCAGGCTGTGTGTTCATAAACAGGCCCAAATACATTAGCACAACAGAAAGGTACTGAAATCAAATAAAGCTGTTCAAATGCACACACACACACACACACACACACACACACACACACACACACACACACACACACACACACACACACACACATAAATTCTTATATAAATATAAATTTACTTAGGAATTAATGAAATGGTTTGTGATAAATGAAACATGTCTCAAAGTCACTTTGCTTGTTCTTCAACAACGCATTAAAAAATTCCAATTCTATTATTATTATTGTTGTTGTTATTATTGACACGTTGCTGGAAATCATGACTGTATTTTTGCTCATGAGGGGTGGGGGCAGAAATCTCATGAATGAAACCTAGTCAGTGACGTCAATTGGGACTGCTTGACGCATGAATCATGTGGGATGGGAGGGCGGGGGTATAAGAGCCGCAGCCGCCTGAAAATACACGAGCCAAGGAGCGGAATCCCGGGAGAGGAGGAAGAAAGAGACCGAATCTCAGCAGCAAACGACAACCGTGCCGACATTTAACATTAGACAATAACAACAACTTTGGCGCAACAACACCACCAACGACCACACAGTGCACGTAGTAGGTCTGTGCATGTCAGCAGGACTTACAGCAGCTCTCAGTGTGACGTGACGAGGAGGGGAAACTGGAATCCCCCACTGCTCTCACTGAACTGCAAGTAAGTGTCAACTTATTTGACATTAGTTTACCTGCTTTTGTGAATAAATAAAAATAAAAAAAAAATACAAATAAATAAATAAAATCTGTTGTAACTGGCTGATTACTAGAAATGTTTAAACAAATAAAACAGCCGCAGTGTACAGAGAGCGGTTCACAGCGGTAAAAAAACAAAACAAAACAAAACAAAACAAAACAAAACAAAAAAAACCCCACCAAAAATATACTAAAGTGGAGTGTATTTTGAGGGTTGGAGCAGGTTTGCTAAAACTCCCCTTACATTCCTTTACATATATGACTAATGACATATATTTTAATTATCATACAAATTCAACATGTTTTACTGTCAGTAGTTTCTGAACATATGAGCGTGTTTAAAGTGAGACTTTGCAGTATGTTGTGGTGATCTGAAGATCCTGTGGGAGATTAATTTACTTCCATTACCACATTTCTATGGTTAAAACAGTGGTTGCCGTTGGCTGTTGTCCTCCTCCTCTTCTTCCTCCTCATCGTCATAATCATCATCATCATCATCATCATCATCATCATCATCATCATCATCATCATCATCACCACAATCATAGTGATTTCCAGACATCAATACCATCGCTCGGTTGACCAAAAATGGCCAGACTGGAAAATTAAGAAGAATATGCTTCAAGGTACACCATCTACGTGTATTTAGGTGTGATGATGTTCACAGTACAAAGGTAGCCTGTTACCCTGTATAAAATATCTGCATAACACTGGCGTCCATGTTTGTGTGGGGTTTCGAGGTTTACAGTTAGTATGTAGGATGCGGCGAGGTCACTCATGTTGACAGAAATCTAGGTGATGGCTTTGTGCTGTAGGTTTTTCTTGATTCGTGACTCTCAGAAGCCGATTATTAACCCGTTTTGCTCAGGCCAGAAACCTACCTTCTGCTGGAGAGAATAAAATAACTGAATTTAAAACCGATTAGTTCGGTCAGATGGAGGATGAGATCAGTCATATTACATCCTACTTATGTTAATCAATCGCTGCATCCGTGCCCATGACGCATCAAACACCCCCTGCAATCCAGACAACTCCACTGCAGAATATGCCCGGCTAAACGAGACATTTGGTCTCTTACTAGGTCTTGATATTTCAATAACTTTCCACCACAAAGAAAGAGAGATGTTTATGAAAAAAGTGTGCATTGAAACATCTGCACGAGAATGAAAACAATCACTTTTTTTTAATCAAGCGCGGCACAGCAGTTTTGTCTTTCTACGGATAATAAAAGATGATTATGACATGATAACCAAAAAATGACTGCAGATATTTGTTTTCAGTGAACAGTACAGCGTGGTGCCATGCAGCGCGGTGATGATTCATAAAGAGAAGTATGGCAAGCCATCTCTGTCAAAAATACGCCACATTCAGTCACGTTTCAACTTCATTACGGCGTAAAAACGCATTTTTTTCCCCAGATTTTACGGCGTTTTATACGCCGTAATGCGCAAAAAGAGCGCCGGTTTTTACGCCGTAATGAAGTCCTCCAAGAACGCGCGTAAAAAACGCCGTTTTGTGCATCAAAACGCGCGTAAAATATACGCGTTTGTGCACATCACAAGGCCTGTACAAAAACGCCGTTTTTCTAGTATGATAATAATCTCCATCATTCTTTTCTTTCAGTCACTGAATTTGAAGTGTCTGCGCCCAATCGCTGATCAAGACAAGCAGACCAAATCAGTCGTAGGTTAATATTTTGGGTGATAGGCAGGAAAATATCCCATAAATTAACTTCATTGTTATTTTAAATTCCTCTTCCATGCATCGTTTATTTATTTTTCTTTGTGGTTAATGCTTCTATGTCATTGTTGATTCTGACTGGTTTAGCCTTTAGGGCATAAAGTGAAGAAGTGGTACAGTGGTTAGAGTTCTTACTCTGTAATCACCATCCTTCTGGCATGCAGGTTCGAATCCAGCGAGTGGCATTGTATATTTGGACCTCTTGCAGATTTCTTTTTTTTTTTTTTTTTTTTTTTTTTTTTTTTCTACAACTCTGTCACTCACCACGTTGCTATATTGTGATTTATTTGCTTGGATATAAGCCCACTGACTTTGCAGCCCTGCATTAGTGAGCAAGATGGCAGAAACCTGTGTGTGTAGAAAAATAAATAAATGATGCATGGAAGAGGAATTTAAAATAACAGTGAAGATAATTTATGGGATATTTTCCTGCCTATCACCCAAAATATTAACCTATGAGGAACTACAAGGTAAGTTAGGACAAACTTTGCCACCAAGGAGATCTCTGCTGAACTGATTTGGTCTGCTTGTCTTGATCAGCGACTGGGCACACTTCAAATTCAGTGGCTGAGAGAAAAGAAGGGTGGAGATTATTGTCATAATAGAAAAACGGCGTTTTTTACGCGCGTTCTTGGAGGACTTCATTACGGCGTAAAAAGTGGCGTAAAATCTGAAAAAAACAGCGTTTTTTTTACGCCGTAATGAAGTTGAAACGTGACTGAATGTGGCGTATAGAGCAGAAGCGAAACGATGATCTTTTAAACCCATGTAGGCACTTTACACGGATCCTGTAGAACAGACAGATATGTAATTGTATATGTGACAGCTGTGATTGTTCAGACATACCAGTCACTGCACTTGTTACACATTAGAAGGCTGTATTTGAAGATTTCAGTACCGAGGACAGCAGCGGTTCCCTCCCCTGCCAGGCCAGTCTGACCCGTCCTCATTCCCAGAGCGTCAAGGCGCTTTGTCACGCCCCTCGAGACCAACCGAGACGCGCCGGCCTTTTACCTAACTCCGATGTAAACCCATCCACGTCAATATTAGAGCCCAGAGCAACTGTTCCTGCTGTCCAACACGTTCTCATCCCAGCCTCACACGAAGACTTCCTGTCAGAAAGCCTTTCTAACACGTGTTTAATGTTGTAAAACGGTCGCAGTTTGGTTAAGTGTATGCACTAAAACTACTTAGTTAGGTTTAGGCACCAGAACTACCTGGTTAAGTATAAAAATGGATCGATCATTCTTGATTTCTCATGGGACAGAGTCCCGGAGTCCTGGGTATTTGTTTGAGCCATCCAAACACTTTCACTTTCCTCCAATTGCTTTGTTTCTTGCTCTGTGCATTACGCCACCTTGCTCTAAACTTCTCATAATATTGCCACGGATCTACAATGAAGACGGTGTGCCTCATACAGACGCTAAAGTTTGCAGCTTGCAAGCTTGCAATCTATTACATATGAAATTTCTGAAAATGAAATAGGTCAATATGTGCATTTTTCAAAAGTGAAATGGTGCGCTAGGTGAGAAATTCACGTCACCCCAGGACAAGGTATGAGCATATTGTGTATTGCGACTCTTTGCTATTCCTAGTATCACCTAAAAGAGGTCAGAGAAACAGATTTAAGATGATATTACAGTGCTATAACCTGATACAGTATGGTATGGTGGTTCAGTGGTTAGCACCTTCACCTCATAGTGAGAAGGTCCTGGGTTTGAACTCTTCAGCTGGCTGGGGCCTCTCTCTGTGTACAGTATGTAACCCACATAAAAAATATGATTACTAAACCCATCTATGTATTTTAGAGGTGTAGTTCCATGCCTGCCAGAGGGTGGCACATTCGCTCTGTACTTCACTGCGAAGACAACTTAGTGCCTCTCTCTTGGTTTGCTCTCTCTTTTCACCTGAGACGTCCCCGAGAGCGCACATTGAGCAAAGATCCCCCGGTATGGAAAACAAGATAAAAATCATAAATCCATGACTAAGCCTCAAATATCGTGTGCTAATAAGTTGCTTGTTTGTTAGGACAAAGTCCTGTGTGTCTAACTGAAGGGAGGAGCCGCTTTCATCGAGTGATCTCTCTCATTGAGAACTTCGGTACACGTAGCCATTGTTGCTAAGAGGCCAGATCTCCATGTTGATTGTTAATATTAGCTGGTTGCTTATTACACCATATTGTTGCTTACTGATAATTTCTCTAAACCAATCAAAGTCATAGAGCTTTTGATACCACTCTGGTACAGACTGTATCACTGTTAACGGTTCAAAACGATGAGGAAAAAGATCGCTAATGACATTAGCCGCAAGCTAATGCTAATCGCGCATGGTGGTAGCCATTATGCTAACACTAGCATTACCTATTACATTTGGGTGCTCAAAGATAATTCCAGCTTCATAGATGTTAGTTGTTTTTGCTAGTTAAAAAAATATAGTGTCTTTTAAAGGTACATGATTTTGTTGTGAATTCATGATGAATTATTGTTTGCACTAAAATACTTTTATTGTGATGTATTTCAGTTCATTTCACAATGATTGAAGCTGTGTCGTTTATTTTATATGGAGAGATATGATGAGTAATGAAAGTAATTTGAGGCCTTTTGATAAACAGAATAGTAATAAGAGATAGTAATGTATATATTCTACACTGTGTGTGTAGATTGTTTTTTTTTTGTGGACTAGGAATTGATTAGTCTGATCCTGAGCCCTGGAGGGTTCAGTGGCAAGCCAGAACCAGAGAGCTGACTGTGGACGGACCGGACACACGGTGTGGCCAGCCGTGGGTTCCACCTCAGCAAACTTCAGACCTTAAATTTACTCTATTGACTTGGATACAGTCATAGTCATAGGAGCAGTGTGCACACACAAGTTAAAGGGAACTCTGATCTCCTTTACTCAAAAGAGAATTTCACGAGGAACTGAACTCTGCTTTTACCCAAAGAAGGGACACTTTCATTTGAAATTTTAATTTGTTTATTATTGTGAAAGGGTTTTGTTTTTGTATTTCAATTTTATACATTGTTTTAACATTGTTAAATAATTGGTGTGAGGCAATAAAATTGTCACTGTTCAACTTTACATCCACCGTCTCTTAAGTGAGAACTTCCAATAATTAAAGGTATCCAGCTTTCCGAGCCTAGAATGAATGTTGCTGTCCTTAGCATTGGTGTAACATTGAGTAAGACTAAGGGCGCTACATGTAGTTTACATTTTCGTAGATTAGGATGAGTGGAGATTCCAAATTTCTTGTTGGTGTGAATGGCTTTAGTTAGTAAAAAAGTAAGCCCACAAGCTAGCAAAAACAAGTTTAAAAAAAAAAAAAAACGTCTTTCGAGAGTTTCTTCAGAAAGGGGAAAAGGCCAAATGATGAGACACAAGAAGAGCCTACAACTTCCAAGAAAAAGAAAGCTGCATAGTAGACACAATACCAGCAGTCAAGTTTATCGCTTCAGGTGATTCTCACACACCAAGCCCACTCTGCGTAATATGTGTTGTAATATTGTTGTTGAAGAGAAACAAGGGCAGCATAATGGTGAGTTATATTTTTAATAATTTGTTTTAATATTTGTTTCTATGCCGGTCTGTCAAAATATTGCTTTACGTGAAACCGGTCTGTGGCACAAAAAAGGTCAAGGACCGCTGCTGTCGTAGACTGATGACATGTTCAGCTGTATCCTACCTCTCAGTATGAACTGAGATTGGTTCCTGCCCCAAGTGACCATGTGCAAGATAAGCAGGTATAGATCACAAATAGATGGACAACAGGACTGTAGCTCTATAACTACTGTGATTCTCTTCACAACAGCAACAGGCTTGTCAGGATTTGGCAGCGCCACACTGTCTAGTTCCCTGTGTTTCTGTTGTGTCCCCTCTGTGGTTCATGTATGTTTCTCTGTCTCCCTCTCTTTGTGTCTTTGTCTGTGTCTGAGCTGAGCTGGGAATGGTCACCTGCCTTGTCCTGCTGCCAGCCCCTCTGCACACCTGAGGCTTGTCAGATAATCAACCTCCATAGTATATAAACCCTGGCTCTTCACTCCAGTCTTTGCAGTCTTTGTCTGTTGTCCTCTGGGGCACTTTATCTCAGCTCACTTTGTTCTTGTTACCTGTTCAGTGAATATTGCTCGATGATTTTTTTTTCTCCTGATCTCATACCTCTGCTCAATCTCCTCATCCTAAAAAAATCTTAGATCTCTTGTTGTAAGTCAGCCAGCTCTCTCTGCCTCACCACACTGGTCTGCAACCATCTACCTCTCTCAACTGCCTGCCTGTCTCAGTTCCACTGGACTGCACATTTGAACTTGCTGAATTTTCCAATAAACTGTTTGTGCACTGATCTACTATCTTTCATTCTGCTTTGGGTCCAATAAATAACAATAACAAGGCTTCCATGTGATTCATTATCACACAGCAGACCCAACCATTTTCACTTTGATAATGCATCATATATATCTTATTTTTCCATTGGAATTTAATAGGTTCAAACATGTGTACATCACAAACCTGACCTTCCGCTTCCTGCACTGGCACTGAGCAGTAGCATTTCAGGTGTGCAGAATTGTCTTACAGGGATGGAATTTTTATGATACTGTTCTGTGATTTTGTGCTACTAGGCAAGAAGTCAGAGAGTTATGTAAACTGAAGACGTGTGACTGTGTTTTTTGTTTCTTCTAGGTATTTCTGATCCCCCTCTCTGCTGACAGCCTGACCTGTTCTGAGTGGACATGATTGGGTACCATGATGCTTCAAGTGCCCTTACCCTCATGGTCCTCTTAACAGGGGCTTTTTTCTTCCATCTATCCACCCCCAATCCAATCAACACCCCTGGAGATGTCAATAACCCACACAAAGATATTCCTCCTGGACTGTCAGTGTCAGGCGATGGGCAAAACAAGGATGAGGAGAGACAATCATTACAGAAAGAAGAGGCAGAGGACGAAGAGGAACTCTTTAAAGATGTGGATCCCAAAACACTAGCAGCAGTTTTGCTGGAGGCGCTGAATCATTCCCAAGTAGACAGAAGATGGGAGGTGCAGGAGCACAATGGGACTGAAGAAGATATGAGGGCTGGCATTGGCAAGGTTAAAAAAGAAGAGTCATACAGAGAAGTTAGGACAATGGAGGGAGCAGACCAAGACAGAGATGGACGACAAGAGTTAGAGTTGCTGATGGCCACACAGAGGAAGGACCAGGAGAGAGAGGAGGAAGCAGAGAGGAAGAAAGCTCAGGAAGAAGAGGAGAGGATGACAGAGAAGGTGACCAGTCGTACCACAAGCCTGACAATCCAGGTCAAAACACAGCAGCAGCATGCTAATCCAGATGGAGGAGGGGAAAACAGGCAAGATGCTGCACCCCAGCAGCAACCAAATAGCCCTACACAAGGTAGCAGTGAGGAGGAGGAGCAACTCACCCCTGAGGAGCTAAAGAGCCTTGAGACTATGATGAAGGAGTTTCCTCGTTTGGACACAGCCACCAAGAGGGAGGGAGATTCAAAGCAAAACCAGAGAAAGAGCAGAGGTTACAGCAGCTACAACATCTTACCACTCAACAAAGGCAGTGACTTTGCCATGTCTAAGAAGAAACTAAAATGGCAAGAGGAGACACAGAAAGCCCTGAACTTCCCAACATCCAGAGGGAATTTTATGGATGATTTTGAGGACAATAATTATGCTAGCAGTAATGCAGCACAGTCACATCTTCCAGCAGAGCAGGAGGTGAATGAAGATGATGAACCAGAGAGCGAGGGGGAGGAGGAAGACGAGGAGGTGTTAAGTCCTGAGGAGGAGGAGGCTCAGGCTAAAGTGGAGCAGGAGGAGATGAGGAGACAGGCAGCTGAGGCACAGAGAGCCAAGATGGAAGAGGAGAAGTTGGCAGACATTGCCTCTGACATGCTGCTGCGGTACATGGTCAAACAAAATAACGGAAACAACAAGTACAGCTTGTCTCTGTCCAATGCTGTGGAGGACAAGAGGTCTGATGAGCAACAGGAAGTGGCAGAGGATAATGATATTGATCCCCAGACTATTGACAAGCTGATTGAGATCTCCAGCAAGCTCCACCTCCCTGCTGATGATGTGGTGGATATTATCAGTGATGTGGAGAAGAAGAAGAAGAAAGACGTGCCACCTGAGATTACATCTCGTTGGCAACAACCTGTAACTCTGCTGTCTTCCTCATTGTCATCTACTAATGGTTTCTTAGCATCACTGATTTCAGCCAATCAAAATAGTGTCCCCATCTCTAAACAACCCTCTCCTGGTGTCAATCTCCTCAAAACATGGTTCCAGGAGAAATCACCAACGAAATTACAGCATCTCAGAAACAAACTTTCCAAGCCTTTGTTAACCAATCAAAATCTTTGGCCCAAACCTCAGAAGCCTATGTCAATCAAACAGGAACTCTGGTTCAAATCACCCAAGTCTGTTTGGACCAACTACCCTTTTTACCCCTACACATACTCATCTTTCTACCAGAGGAAGGCTTACCCAGACTACCACCCCATTTTTTTTACTCCTCCCCCTAGACCTAGACCCCATTACTATGTCCCCAAACCCACTCACAGCCTCACCAAGTTCCTGGGAAATTCTATGGATGATGCTTACACCTTTGGTCCCAAAAACCGTTACCAGACCTGGGTCCAACCCCAACTGAGAAAATCCCCCACAGACCTCCAGCAGAAACCTCACTACTCCAGCTATCCCCTCCCTCTGTACCCCCGGACAGTTCATCCACTACCCATGCCCAAACCACGTTCTCCTCCCCAAATACCTGTGATCCCTTTTCAACAGAAGCAGTTTTATTATTCAGCCCCGGAACCTGCAGTGACAAGAAATGAAGATTATTATGTGGGTGAAAAGCAGCCATACAGTAATAACCGTGACAATCTGGAAAAATATATATACAGCAGATACTCATGAAGAGACCACAAATATTGGACTGAGGTGACTGAGAGAAGGGCAAGAATAGAGAAGATGGAAAAGAGGAGAGATGAGCAAGAAGAGTATTTATTTATGATTCTGTTTTCCTGGCATTTGGTTTTGTTTTACATTTGTAACAAATTTCGTTCTCTCTATTTTGATTGGTTGTGATCTGTATAAAGACATTACAGAGGACTTTTTCCAGGGGTACACATCTACACATCTACTCTCCTCTATGAATGAGAAACAGTATGTGTGTTGAAACGCATGATGCGGCGAAAGATTTTGGTCATGCTGGAACTTTTTAACCAAACTTCATGACGACATTCTCCATTTGGACATTTTACGATGCTAACAAAGGAGGATGCTTAAATATGCTGTCACCTGTATATTAAAAAAAAAAAAAGAACAACCTTTTTCAGACTCAGAAAGTAAGAGTTGGTTAAATCGTAGGCACTGATGGATGCTAGAAAATGTTTGATGGCTGATGGAATTTCACTGTCTAAACAAAAATGAACATTTTTCTAATTATTTCAGGCAGGGAAATCTGGAAAGTATTTCATTAGCAGAATCACTCAGAAATGATGAACATTATATGGCCAGAAGTGGACCAACAACGATACAGCCCTATGTGATAGCTGAACACTGATTCCCAAAGCATGAACATTAACATTCTATTGTAACGGCCTCCCCTCTTATGATTTCGGACTTTCCACCAAATGTTGAAGCCTGGCTGCAGGGATTTTCTTCCATTCAGCCACAAAAGCATTAGTGAGGTCCAGCACTGATGGTGGGTCTGAGTTCAAGTTCATCCCAAAGGTGTTGGATGGGGTTGAGGTCAGAGTTGTGTACTGGCCAGTCATGTTCTTTCACACAAAACTGGGAAAACTATGTCTTTAAAGAACTGACTTTGTGCAAGGGGGCCATTGTCATACTGAAACAGGAAAAGGACAAACACAAACCAGCACAAAGTTGGAATCTCACTATTATCTAAAATATCATTGTATACTGGAGCTTAATGGTTTCCCATCATTCCTTTGTTGGAACATAAGGGCCTAGGCCAAACTAGGAAAAACAACCTCAGGCCACATAGTGTCCACATACTTTTGGCCATATTGTGTATCAACTGACACACCTGTCATTTCTTGTAGATGAAATCAAGCTCAAGCATAATCTCGGAATGGCCTCCTGTGTAAATCATTTGCTTGATACTTGAATGAATACATTTTTTATGCAAACGTATCATTTTTGTGTTATTTATATAAAAATACAGCACAATTTTGTCAACAAAACAGCACCTTTTCATTATGTATACTCACATATACCCACTAAAACTCTGTAATTAAATATAATGCACCAAAACCCATATTTCACAATAGAGCTATTGAAGCAACACTAACACCACTGTAATAGATGACTCATCCTTTTGCATAACTTCAGTTACCTTGTTGCTATGGTGCCAAACCCTGGCCAAACTTTACATGGTATTTTAAAGGATAAGGCTGCTGTTGCTCTATATTTTCCTTATTGTCAACAAATCCCATGAAAAGACCAAATCAAATGGATCAGTTCATCTCTCAATACCTTCTGACTTCCCTATCCTGTCTGTAGCACTCAGCTACGAGCCCACTGGACAAATACATAGTTTCATGAACAAAATGCTAAATGATTTCCTGAAACAGTTGGCCACTATAGTTTTTGTCAAATATTACATGAGGAATGGCCACAGTTGACCTACAGTTGAAAGGCCTACTGACTTAGCTTCCCCCTTGTTGCATATCTTTGTTATCTCAATGCAATGAATTGCACCAGTGAGGATGGTGAAATTGGAACACACTTTCAGACAGTCTTCCTCCAAGACATTCATGGTGTGGTACCCAATCATGTACGAATGAAAAAAGGAGATCTTAAACCCTGCTTACTTTCACATCTCTACACAAAGCCTAACCTGTGTAATGGTACATTTATTGGGGACTATTTTCCGTGGAAGTCTAATCCACACACAGTGTTCTAGTGAGTATGTGGGATTTAGTCGGGTGTGTGTGTTCATAGACATGAAAGAACATGTCACCTGGTCACCAGATCATGTGACATGTTTTTGATCATTTTTGGATAACAATGGAGCTGTTTTGCACAGAGGAATAAGTTATATCAGGTTTTGGATACACACGCAATACTTGTTAGTGGGATACATTCATTGTTGGTTTGGCACTGCGCAAGTCTACTGAAAATGTTTCTTGTTATGTAAGTGTTGCACAATCATCGATTATACAGTACATTTTATACTTTTGCAGGTGGCAAGTTATTTTCAAACTCTGACCATTAATTTGCTGCCTTACATGTCGCTTTGACATCCCTCCCATTACACTTTATGTTTTGTTTTTGTTTTTTTTGTACCAATATTATCCATGGGTGAGGAGGAAGCACAAAGCATACTGTGATCACTTCTGTGATAGAAGCAAATGGAAAATGAAACTCATTCCACTGGAGGTAGCAACAGTTTGCTCATATTCAGGTGAATCACAGTTAAATTCCCAACTTTAAAAAAACAATGAAGGGATTTTTTTCACTGCTTGGGTTGGATGACAGTGCTATACTACATAAAAAAGGACTGTACTACTGAGATTTCCTTTCTTTACTTGAAAGGCTACTGATAATCAGAAATCAATACACATATCCTTTTCTCCCTTTTTCCTCTTTTTCCAAATATGTTACTGGAAGCAAGATGTTGCTCATTGCTTTGTCTGTATTGCTGACATTTGTGGCCATCTGTTGCTATAGGATGAACAAATCTCAACATCTTTGTGGCCAATCCAGAAAAACCATGGCACTGGCAATCTCATAATGAGAAAATGTCAACAGGAGGCCATATGTCAAAAAAGAGAGTGAACTGAAAGGAGACTTTTGTAATTTTTATTAATTTGTTGTTTTTTATGAGATTTAGAAGGAGAATGGTAGAAGTGACAGATGAAGAAAGAGAATGGAACAAAAAGCAGCTAAAGTATGGCCAGAGGTATGGATACAGTGTATGTTTATGTATACTTGCATCAAAAATGCTTCTTTGAAGACGTACAAGCATTAATTAAAAAGTATAAAAAAATCTAAAGTTGACAGACACAATGACACAATGTTGTTGTACCATCCTTAAAATCACTGTTTAAAGTCATGTATGCAGCAAGTGTTGTCCATGGTCTTTCTAGATGTACCTTGTTGTAACCATCATAATAAACATGCATTTGTTGGATGTAAATATGCACACGTCAATGACTACTTTTGCTGCACTTAATGAAACAAATAAAGTCAACTATTTTTATTACAAAATGCTTCATTGTGGACACAGAGAACTTTTATGCGAGCGTAAGAGGAGGCAGCAAACGACCTGGTTAGCCATCTCAGTAAAAATATTAATTTCAGTCACTCTGTTGTTCATATAATTTGTGACAGGAAGGATACTGAAAACTACTGAAAACACATGCTAGTCTCGAAGTCACGTGTTCATCTTACTCATCCATCCAGCCCATCCATCTTGCTCTTTATACAACTTCACCTTGTTCTGAGCATCTAACTGACACATATGGGTTTACAGAGGAGATAGCTGAAAACCCACAGCATCTCATACAAACCCGAAAGGGTACCTTGTGTGTCTATATGAGAAAATGAGGGGCATGATAAAGCATCTGTATTTGACACTCTGTCCCAAGATTGAGGGCAACAACAGTCTCAATGACAGTCTTGTATATTCTGAAGTGAATTATCTTTCTGATAACTAAATTGTGAAAAATAAAACAAATGTGGGGTTTAGAATGATAATCCCATATGCCCTGTCCCTTCAAAAGTAATTAAAGGTGGGAGGGAACAGAAGACAGGATTTGGCTTGCTTTGATACAGTACAGTGTGCTGCTTTAGTGGGGGTGTTCAGCAGGCTGTCCGTGTCAAGAAGAAACACTGAAAATTACAGAGATGTGCTCAATTGAGCCTTCTGGTGTGTACTTACAGGGATTTCAACAGGCTGTCAAATGATGTTCAGTAATTGAACCTCAGAACAGACAACATGAATGCATGTGAAAGCGTGGGGTGTGTGTGAAAGAGATCAGAATCAGAATCAGAATCAGAAAGCTTTATAAATCAAGTATGTGTGCACATTCAAGGAATTTGATTCCAGTTAAAAAAATTGCACTCAGTCTACTAAATCTATTAAAAAAGGATATACAGCTCAAGGGCAAAAAAAAAAGAAACTGAACAGTAGGTTAAGTAGTACAAAAATATAAACAATATATAGAAAGAATGATGAAGCAATAATCAACATATACAATGAAATTTTTACAATGTGCAGAGATTTATGCAGACAGTGAGTGATGAATGCACATGTTAAAAGATGAGTTTGCATTAGTAAATGAAATAAGGTTGAGGCATATGTTTAAAATTAACTCAAGGTTTACTTGAAATAGAATCCAATGAAAAGCTGATAATGAAAATAAAAGAGAAGAGAAAGTTGAGGAACAGAGACGATAGAGATCATGATAAATGACAGGGGGAGAAAAAAACAACCCAATCCGGCGCAGTGACAGGGAGGGGGGATGTGTGGAGCGGGTGATAATTGCAGCTCTGACAATGGAGAGGTGCAGTGATTCATGATGTCACATGGTGAAGAGTGGGTGACTCATCCACCAACATAATCATGCAGCCACTGCGGAACACCCAAACACACAGAAAGGTGCACACTTTAGACACATGTCTGCTTGCACACAGTGGCTTCTGTAGACAATGGAAATGCTTATATACAAAAGTCATGGTTCGTTCTCTCTCTCTCTCTCTCTCTCTCTCTCTCTCTCTCTCTCTCTCTCTCTCTCTCACACACACACACACACACACACACACACACACACACACACACACACACATCTATCAGAATCAGTATCAGTTTTCTAATGTTTGCTCCCACAAATTCAACACAGTGGGCTAAATTTAAGGTTAAAAAAAAGTAAGGTAATAATAATAATTGCATTCACACAGCCTGTCCCAATACTAATTGCAGGAAAAAAAAACTATGGTTGCACCACTACTAAATTCAGCTCAAACCACTGTCAGTCTGCTGGGAAGAGAAATATTGTGCCCAATCAAAGCAAACATCATGTGCACACAAGATAGCCACTATGTTAATTTCCCTGAAGATCCACCAATGGATGAACACTGCCAGATTCAATGCTGAATCAACAATGGAGGAACTGGGAGCCATGGGTGCCAGCGCACCTGAGCAAAGTTATAGAACCTTGACTGCAAATGTTATTGCACCTAATGTTTGATGAACATCAAATGCACAAAGACTACGAAACTGGCTGGAATGAATGAATCAACACACATCAAGTAGAGCTGCACTAGTAGCAGCCTGTTGCAGTAGCTCCAGTCTTAATGTCTTGTTTTTTTGTTATTTCTAGTGAAGTGCTTTTTTTCTGTGTGCAACACTTTATACTTGATAGAACTCTGCTAGCTGAAATGGACACCTCCTGGCTGAACAGACTACTTTCAATTTTCCTGGCACTTTAGACTTTTGTTGCGGCAGGCCACCATGCCAAAGGAGGATTGTTTACCTTTGCAACCAGCTACTAGCACTATCTAGACCCACACTACTGCCCGGAGAAAGTCCCCAAATCCCTGACAAGTTGAAGAGGAGATACCACGGATACAGGGCTGGGACCATATGGAAAGCAAGGAGAAGGAAATACAACTCATTGTTTCGATTGATTGTCATGGGGCATGTGAGGTCCCTGGTGAATAAGATGGACAATCTTGTAATGCTGACAATGATGTACCAGGAATATAGATAATGCAGCCTTCTGTGTTTGGCTGAGATATGTCTGAACAAACATATTCTACACTTACACTTGAGGAGAATTGCAGTGTTCGTGCACATGTGAACAACAGATGGTGCCATTCAGGACATTGGTTATTATGAAGGAGCGTTTCTGTACCCCATACATTGAACTGTCCATATGGATAGTATGGATAGTATCTGAGGAGAGAGTTCACATACGCCATTTGTTACGGCTTCAAGAAGGAGGACAGAAACCAAGGCTCAGGGCATGATGCCGCAACATATGACAAAACGGATGACACTCGAAAGAGGTGTGAAAAAAAAACCCCACCAGCTTTATTGATCCCATTTCCAACAACAACAATAATAATAAAGGGGAATGAAAACCAAAACAAAAGAGGAAACAAAAGGGGGCTGGAGACCACGGGCAAAATGAACAAAAGAAGGAGAGGCGCGGGACCAACCACACAATGGGTCATCCCTCCCAACGCCTCCCCCTAAACTACCTATGAAGGAAAAAAAATTAAACCTAAACCAAAAGATGAATAACTGAGCTACCAGTAATTTCCAGCCCAGACTAAAACAACAAACTAACACGAAAAACCTCCAGCGCCTAAACATGCATGGAGGAAAACCTACTCTGGGAAAAAGAAAGAACTCAATGGAGGGAACTTCTCGCCACTTTCTCAAACTGCCATGTGTCTGCCGTGCCTCTGCCCTGCCTCTCTCTGCACTCTGCCCAGTTTATCACCTCCTCCCCTCTCCAGCCCGGAATGGAAAGACTGGTTTTGGCCAATTTCAGACCTCAGGTGCCCAACTCCCTAGCAGTAGGTAAACTGGTCTGCAGTTTACCTACTGCCCTGAGGCTGGTATTGAGGATGCCATCATCAACCTGCTTCAGCGAGCCCACTCTCATCTGGACAAAGCTGGTAGCACTGTAAGAAGAAGAAGAAGAAGAAATGTACTTTATTTATCACACATAGTTGCACATACTACATGCACACATCATGCTTCCGTGAAATTATTTTTTCCGCATTTGACCCATCCTCGGTCTGTCGATCCTCCGCAGCAGACCAGGAGCGGTTGGCTGCCAGCTGCAAGCCGATGCCGGAACCCACAATCCCTGGCTTAGGAGGCCAGTGCCTTATCCATTAGGCCACTGGGGCTAAGGAGTAAGGATCATGTTCAGTGATTTCTAGTGCCTTTAACACAATCCAGCCCATGCTACTGCAGGAGAAGCTCCAGGAGAGGTGGGTAGACATTTCCACAGCCTCCTGGATTGACTACCTGATGGACAGATCTCAGTTTGTGAAATTGAGGGGATGTGTATCTGAGTAGGTTATCACCACGGTCTCCAATTTCTGGCTACCCCAACATGGCATAAGGCGGGCTTTCCTGATCACACGGATCACACAGGTGATGCAGTCAGCAATGTTCACCGGCAGACATGCCCACACCGGGGCCAGCAGCGCACCACTCAGAACCTCAACCTCAACAGAAACACTGCAGGGGGACTGTACTCTCACCTTTCCTCTTTACACTATATACCTCAGATTTCTGGTAGATTCACAGTCCTGTCATCTGCAGAAATTCTGCATCTGATGACTGCACTAGTGGAGTGTGTCAAGGAGAATTAGAGCAAGGAACAGGTGACCACTTTGGGGCATGGGGTGGGAAAAACACCTCCTAAGTGTGTCTGCAGGAAGGGACAGAGTAGGCTCAATTTCTTGAGAAAGCGTGGGTCATTGAATGTGTAGCCCTGGCTAAAATTCATTTAGACAAAAGGCAAAATTAATGTTTACAATGTATAAATATGGTTAAAATGTTTAAAAATGTAAGAGACATAGTCTTCACAGTTAAATGCTCAAAATGTTGCAAAAAAAAAAAATCTGCAAATAGAATTTATAATTTAAGATAATGCTTATTTTTATTACACTCTTTTGTATATACTTGCTGTTTTTTACCTAATCTATCTTTTACTGGTGCTGCTGTAAATTGGAATTTTCCCTTGCAGGACAAATAAAGGTATATTGGAGATTTTGGTTTTGGAGACACAGAGAAGCAAATTACTATTGGGCTCCAAGCAAGAAATCCCTGAGGCCCCCACCCCACCCACGCATGCCGCAAAAATTTGGTTTTTGCACACATAAATGCACAATTTCTTGGACATTTGAGATGAATACTGAAAAAATAGATTAGAGGGACCAACCTCTGTTGGTCCCTCTGAGGTCGAGGGACCAACAGAGGTCCTTGAAAGCCCAGGCCTATCAATAATCGTTGTTGTAAATAAGTGGCCAGGGCCCCTCTAGTGGCTGGAGGCTCGAAGCAACTGCTTGGCTTGCCTGTCCGCAAGCACCAACCTTGAGCATCAGAGCCAGTGACCCTAAGAAACTGAATAAACTGAAAAAGAAGGCTGGCTCTGTGCTGGGGACTGCTCTGGAGCCCCTGGAGTTGGTTGTTGATGATGGACAGGATTTCACATCCCCTGCATTACCTACTAATCAGTAAACAGTGTTTTCAGTCGGGGCTTCTTCAAATCTGCTGTAGTATGGACCACTACAAAAAGCCATTCCTACCCACTGTAATAATGCTGTACAATGACTCCCCTCTGTGCAGGAGAGGAGACTTATCATCTGAGGGACTTAACACATAGAATTTAATTTTCCACAGTAACTTTCCACATTCGGCTTTAATATGCACTAAGAGCTCCATCTTATCTTAATTCTTTCTTCTTCTTTTTTTAATCTAGTATGTCTTTATGTCTTTTATGTCTTATATTTGGATCCCCATTACCACCAGCATAAGCATTGGCTATTCTTCCTGGGGTCCACACACATACAATCATACACGCTACAACCATATAAACACAACAAACATAACAGCTCCAATTTACAATTAAGTAATAAGGTAGAGAAACAAATGGCCATCCATTACAACACACATTAAATCAAACACAGAGTTATAAAATCAATCACAATTCCTCCAGAAATCATAGTCCCTTTATCATTTCATCATATGTCCATACATGCATAGTCATTTATAATAAACATAAATCAGAATCAGAGGGACCTTCTAAAAGTATGTATTTATCATCCTTTGCCTTCACACATTAAATTCCAAGAAAAGGGCACTAATTTCACATTCTCAGCTTTCACCAAGTTTTCATTCATCTATGCTTCCTTAAATAGTTGCAGATACTGTTTTGACAAAATTTTGAACCAGTCTTTAGTCTCCTCTTGAACAATATGCAGTGGCAATGAATTCCACCTAACCATGGCTCTGTACATGACTGTTTTCTGCATCATACTTGTCTTTGCCTTAGGTAGAATGAACCTTCCTTCTGTTACATATCGTGTTTGATAACTGTGTTGAGCAAACTGAGTTCTTGAATACATCTTCCGATGCAACTGAACACATCATCAGTAATGTAAACTGGTGTCATCGGGTGTTTTGGGTCTTTCAGCATTATACACCCTCTTCCAGGTGACCCCACCACGGTTGATTAGACCGTGGTGTGTGTTCAGATGGCATTCACTTGTCCCCATGGACCTTCTCTCCAGATCCAGATCCATCTCGAGGCTTTCTCAGCTGCTTCGGAGATGTTCTTGATGGCTCTGCTCCTTGGTGTTCCTGTGATGCCCAGTACACTGAGAGCTTTGTGGAGTGAGTGGCCCACAAATCCCCTGCAACCTACCTCAATGGGCATGCACCTCACCTTCCAGGCCTGCTGCGGACAGTTGATGACCAGCTGTTCATATTTGGTCCTCTTCCTTTCATGAGCCTCCCCCAAGCGGTCCTCCCATGGCACCGTCAACTCCATGATGATGATGTTCTTGGTGCTCTCTGAGACAAGAAGTATATCTGGCCTCAGGGTGGTGCTGACAATGTGCTGCGGGAATCTCAGCTGCTTCTCCAAGTCCACTGTGAGCTGCCAATCCAGCGCCGTTGCCAAGATCCCTGCTGTCGCCTTCTTGTGACCTGCCCTCGGCTGCGGTCCTGCCTTGACAAAAGCAATTGCGCTGGTTGTATTGCGCACTCGGCTGCAGCTGCTGATCCCCTTGCTGATAGCTTCTGCAATCAGTTTCAGCACCTGATTATGGCGCCAGGTGTATCAGCCCTCACTGAGAGCTTTTGGCCAGGAGCCCAGTATATGTTCCAACGTTCCCCTTGCTGAGCACAGTGGGCAATTCGGGGTCTCGACCCTCCCCCAGGTGCACAGGTTTGCCGGGCTAGGCAGGACATCGTACACTGCCCGGATCAGGAAGGTGATGCGGTGTGGTTCAGCCTGCCAGAGGTCCGTCCACGTGACTTTCCGCTCCACAGCCTGCTCCCACCTTGTCCAGGCCCCTTGTTGCCTCAACCCAGCCACTCTGCTAGATCTTCCTTCCTCCACTGCAGCCCTCACCTCCTCCTGAATCCATCTCCGCTTCTCCTTCCCCGTGCTCTCCTTCTGCCGAGATGTTGGGAACAGTCCCAAGCCTGCTCTACCATCGGCCACCACGCCCACCAGATCTTTGTGGTGCAGCCGGGACTCAGCATCCGGCACCGCAGCCTGGGCACTCCACTTCCTTCCTGTCTTCACCACCACTCCAGCCTGGGCCACCTTTGGGTCTCTTGAGTCTCTGTACATCAGCACCTCTCGTGTCCGTGTGAACTTGAACTCTTCTTCCAGAGACTTCAGTGGCAACCGAAGCTTTGTGTTGTTGCCATAAAGGGCGATGTTGCTGAGGCATTTAGGCAAGCCCAACCATCTCCTGAGACAGCTGCTGACCTTTTTCTCCAAGTTCTCCACGGTGGACATGGGGACCTCGTAGACAAGTAGCAGCCATAGTATCCTTGGCAGAATACCATGCTGGTATATGAATAACCTTTCATATAATATCTTTGGTGATTGTGTCAACACTACATTTCTGACAAAATTTAACAAAACATAGGTGGATCTCTGACTGATGTTAGCCAAGCCAGACTGTCATGCATGTCTAATACATTAATTCTGTAAGAACACTATAAGGCACACCGTGCTGCCATATTTTGAGCTGATTTTTTTTTTTAACTCTTTCATTCTTGCACTGGACCAAATCATAAAACAGTAATCAAGCTGTGACAGAACTTAAGCATTCAGAACATGTTTGATGACATCTGGTGGCATAACTTTTAATACTCCCCTTACAACTGACACACCCCTACCCATCTTGTTCACGATGTGATCAATTTGTTTAGAAGATGAAGAAAATATACTTTATTAATCACCACACACACAGGCTACAGGGGGTGAGACCATCATGGGACCATGGTAGTTTATGATCCAAGATTATATCCAGAAGTTTTGTCTCTAATACTTGGTCAACCTGTATATTGTTTATATTTAATGTCAATAGTGGTTTGACTTTTGACTGATACCTATATCCTATTATTATAGACTGTTTTACCAACATTAAGCACCAATTTGTTTCTCATTACTCATTCTACCACTGACTTCAACTCCTTATCTAAAATTGTATTCAGCTCTTCAACTGACGGTGCAACTGCATATAGTGTCGAGTCATCTGCGTACAACACTATTTGAGCCTTTTCAAGAGCTAATAGCAGATCCTTTACAAAAACAGAAAACAATAATAGCCCTAAGCAGCTACCTTGAGGTACCCCACAGTCAACCTGTCTGACCTTTGACAAGCTACAATTAAAGAATACTGTCTGCCTCGTATTTGTCAGCTAGCTCTCCAACCATCTTAATGCAGCAAAATCAAAGCAATAATATTTTAACTTATCTAACAACAAAGAATGATCTATCACATTAAAAGCCGAAATGAAATCAAGTAACACTACACCCACTAAATTCTTCTTTTCTTCCTCATTTTGCCAATCATTTACCATTTGTGTCAGAGCTGTGAAAGTGGAATCACCAGGCCTATAAGCATGTTGATAATCTATATTTAAATTATTTACATCAAAGTAAGTTTGTTTTTGTTCAAAAATGATTCTTTTCATAATTTTTCCTAAAGCTGGTAACAAACTAGACTAGACTAAACTAGACTAGGACCAGAAAATGGTACCACCGGATTCATTGAAAGTGGAATGATTTTTGCTATTTTCCATGCTTGTGGGCAAATACATTTTTCAATACTCAAATTAATAATATGACAGGCAGGAACAGCAATTAAATTGGCAACAATTTTACGAAATGTCTAAATTATCTGTCCTTGGTGGCCTGTCCTTACATTTATTTAGCAGACACTCAACATCACAAATGGTAACTTTTTCCATTTTCAATTTGCACTTGTTATTCTTCTTTATTAAATCAGTAATTAGTGTTGTGGAGGTATGATTACTTATTTGATGCATATTCCTCCTCAAATTGTTTACCTTATCATGAAAATAATCAATGAAATAATTAGCAATTAGTGCTGGTTTTGTCAAGAAGTTTCCCTCAACTTCAAGATATGTAGGGCAGGATTTGGGCCTACGTCCTATCATGCTGTTTACTAAACTCCACAACTTTTTCCTATCATTTTTTTACATTCTTAATTTTATTCCCATCCCTACTCTAGGTCCCGCCTTTTGAACCTTTGTCTTTCTTAAAAGCACTACTAAATTGTGATCACTATACCCCACTAGGACAGATATTGCATTTAAGCATAAATGACGAGCATTTGTAAATATATGATCAATGCATGTTGCACTTTTGGACCCATCTTTTTTCATGCACACCCTTGTTGGTTTATCCACCATTTGCACCAAGTTACATGTACTAGTTATTACTTGCACTTCCCTCTAAGTGCACAGTGTGACATATTCCGGTCAATATTTAAATCTCCCCCAAAATAACTCAACAAAATTATCAAGATCACACACTGTATCCAACATACCACACAATTTATCCTTTAGCTTTGCATTTGGAGGTCTGTAGCAACATCTTACCAGCAGAGGTTTCAAATGTGGCAAATTAATTTGCAACCAATTAACTTCAATATCAGCAGGCATTAAATCTAATCTTACTTTTGCTGGTATTTGATTTTGAATGAATACTGCCACACCACATCCATATGCATTCCTGTCTCTTCTATATATATCCCTGAGTATCAAAAGCAGAGTCATTAAATGTGTCATCTAAGTGAGTTTCAGATATTGCTAATAAGTGAATACCACATGCTAATATTTCTGTTATCTCAGTCATTTTATTTCTTAAACTACAAATATTTATATGTGCCAATTTTAACCGTTTCCTTGGCAGCTGTGTTAAGAACAATACAGTGTTTTAAATTCTATCTCGTTTTCCCTTCCTTTCAATTTGAGAGCCAAAGATAAACATACATTCACCCCATTCAACACACAAACTATCACATACACAACCCCACACTTAAACACCCACAAATTACCACATGCTTCCTACTCACTACACTTAATGAAGAGAGCATACTTGTAGCTCCCTCACATAACTATTAGAACTAGATCTAGGTTACATTTCACTGAGGCCATATCTTTAATTAATCAAATTTTGTACTTACATGAGTAATGAATAACATTAAACAAAAAATATAAACAGTAAACAAACAAACAAACAAATAATAACTCAAAAGCCAGAGTTCATTGGCCAAGAAATAAAATAAAAAGTTAATGAACAAGTAACCATAGATACATAAATAATTTCTCGAAGAATACTCCTCCAAAGAATAGTTCATTAACTAAACTGCAATTCATTACAGTATAGTCCATTTCTTCCTCCTTAATGGCATTATCCCACCATCAGATCACGATTAGACCTTATTAATATGTCCATTCATTCAGTCTTTCACCTCTGTTTCAGAGGTGAAAGACTACAGAATACAGACAAAGATTTTTTTTTTTAATGAGGATTTAAAAGTGTGTTTAAATAAATTTCTAGGTTACATACAGGATAAGTGTCCTGACTCTCAAAAGCCTTTCATTTTCCACTTAAATTGCTAAATCAAATTGTGAAAATTAAAGCATCTACAGTTCTTGGACACGTCACAGTTTTTCACATTTTGCCATCACAATACCAGATGAACAATGGTTGTGTGATTACCTTGCAAAATTCCAGCAGGGTAAGTCCACTGCTGATTCTTTAAATAGGAATGAAAAGGGAACACACCAAAGTAACTTTTCTTTCTTTCTTCTTTACATGTTTTATAAAATATGCAGGTACAAAAATCGAAAAGCAAAATAACAGCATGTTTTTCTTTCTATGCAACAAAAATTGTCTCGCAAGAAATTCCGAGAGCGCAACCTCGCATATGATTGGACGCAATGGAGTTTGGATCAGAAAAGTTAGTTTTTGGGTCCTGCTAAACTTTAACTCTGTTCATACAATGGCTGGATGTCGTCTTCAGTTCACCCCAGAAGGCACTAGTCTGCGACGAGTGGACGGCCTGGCTGCGGAGCGACCATATCCAGAAAGTCCAAACAATTTAGAGAAGAAACTGCTAATCGCATTGGATTGTCTCGGCAGGTAATGCAGCTGATCACGCAATTGGTGGCCAACTTAAAATCAGAAATGTCCGAGATAAAAGCCAGACTGCTCGCTCTGGAGGAGCAGCCCCGACCGAACTGCAGTTGTGGATACGACCAGAAGAGGAAGAGATGGGTGCATAAGTTGCAGTAAGTAACGTTAGCATTTAATACTACATTGTGCAGTTTTTTGGCTGCCAAACCTTTATTATTCTTATTGCACTATGTTCCAAGCGTTTGGTAACCGTTCATGTTACATTTAACATTACAATGTATTTTTGTATTTTAAAGGAAAGGGTGCGGCGTCCGCACAACAGTGATGCAAACGACAGGCGATATGAACCTGAGCAGGGGTAGGTTAATAAAATACACAGAAATATACAGGATATATCCTGCAGAATGTAAGTAAATGTAAACGTTGCATGACCTGTTTGTACTTTTTGTGTTTTACAGACTGAACTCATCCCACAACAGACATGGATGGTGTGGACAGAGGAGTCCATTTATGTAAGTTTTTTTTTAATTTAACTCCTTTCTGTTGTTTCTTGTTGTTGTTTTTACTTTCCTGAACCTGTCTTAATTATTTCAAACGAATATATATTTTCTTCCAGCGGCCTGTAAGACATATTATGAGATGGTGTGGAGGAGCTTCAGGTATGCCCAGCCAGCTCTTTTAGTTCAGGCAGCAGCTGTGAAGATTTCAGCTCACAGCAGATAAGGAAGGAAGCGGGTAAGAGTTACATGAATGCTGCTTTATTATCACAACAATGTAAAAATGGGCTGAATTTTATTTATTAGTTGCATTGTTTTTGACAAACACGGTCACATATTTTATGCCAACTCAGTATGACCCAGAGGCAGCAAAGAAGCATTTCCAGAGGCCTTAGACTCTTTTTTTCATGCAACATGGACGAGCAGCATGGCCCAACCCAGAGACTCTTATCAGTGAACCCTTCTGCACATTTCCTTTCTGTTTTTTCCCCAGCAGTCACTGATTTTATTTGGTTGATCCTTGTTGATGTGTGTATTTTATTTACATATATTTATTATTTTTTATATTATATATATTTTTTTATTTTATTATATTTTTTTGTCTTTGTGGTGCACAGATGACCAATAACAGCAGAGTTGCCATCCAATCGCATGATCACTCACCCATGTAATTGGAGTTGCTATCCAATGGTTGTTTGTGAAGCCAGCAGGCCAGTCTGAGTAGATCAACGTCGGTAGTATTCATGTGCTAATTAGAGTTATTCACACCGTCACGAAGGCGCGAATAACCATGCCCCCCGCCGACAGAGGGTCCGTTTCCAACGATATTCGGAGCAGGCGAACTTCCCCGTAAACTGGCTGTAAATTGCCGATAGTCAACAAACTTAGCGGGGGTTTACTGTTTGTAAATGTGGTTTTTCATGCAGTGAGAGCACATTTCTTTTATCTCAGACAACAGATCAGGGGGCAAAGTGGCAGTTCTTTGCTGGGTGGTGCTTTTCTTCTCCACTGGATCTTCACTTGACTGGATTGTACTCACATTAGTTACTCGTGGTGGAGCAGCATGTTTCTTTTTATTCTGTCTCTCTTTCTCATTGGTGCAGTCAATGATCAGTTTCTCCAGCAGCAGTTCATCTGAGGTGTTTGTCTGCAGGAGGTAAGGCTGCAGGTCACTTTTAATATTGTCATTCTGCAGGCCAGTTAGGACAGTGTGCATGAAAAGACTCTGGACTAATGCTGGGTCACACTGTAAACCTGAATCTGCTTCCTGAGAAGCGAAAAGAATTTTCTGTCTGAAGTCCATCACCCTAGTCAGGAAATTCTGGGGGGCTTCTTTGCTGCTCTGCACTTCAGAGGTGAGTTGTTTATACAGTTCTGTAGCACCCGTCTCCTGGTAGTGCCATCTCAGGATTCTGTGGAGGGCAGGCAGTGTCAGTTTTCTTTTGCCCTCAAGGTAACTTCGTAGCTGCATGCCTGGTGTGATGGCGTGGATAACAGCATCAATAATCTCTGACTCTGGG
The DNA here is from genome assembly GCF_039877785.1 of Chaetodon trifascialis. Taxonomy (NCBI): domain Eukaryota; kingdom Metazoa; phylum Chordata; class Actinopteri; order Chaetodontiformes; family Chaetodontidae; genus Chaetodon; species Chaetodon trifascialis. The sequence goes on along the minus strand of NC_092078.1, from coordinate 19,450,430 downwards.
TAGTCCTTGCTGAGTCCACTTTCGATTTGTGTAGCCAGGCTAGAAAAAGTGAGCCTATCTTTTTGTCCTGGCTCACCTATTTGGCCTGATATCTTTTTTTTTTTTTTAAATAATAATTTTCTTTATTTTTCACATACAATATAACAACAACAAAAGAGGACACAAGACATCTCATGGATATCAGTTCCATGAACATATCACACACATCATACATACACACATACAACACAGAGGGAGTGGTCTGGTTCCAAAAACAGCCGGGCTAAGACTAAGCCCCCCTCCATTCAAACCAGCCACCGCACAGAGCATGCCAAGAAGGCCCGGACAAGGCCGCTACAGTATGAGAATGAAGAACAGACAAGCAGATCAACAAGTCAACATAAATAAAATAAATAAAACAATAATAATAATGCCCACTCTTGTCATCATCGTCATCATCACCATCATCCTCACCATCATAGCAACAACAATAGCAGCACCCATAACCACGATGAGAACGACAAAAATTAGAAAACAGGTAGGCTAATCATAACATCACCTCATTAACAATGCTGTGTTGTATCCCTATCTGTTTTATTCTCCCTCAATGATGACATAATTTGACTCAAGAGATCTGTGTGGCCATTGCCCAGATCTTGGAGAATAGATGCTGCTTGCTCCATAGATACTAAATCCAGAAAGTCTTTTTGCCAGTTGTCTATGTTGAAACAGTTTGGTTTCCTTAACTTCCAGTTGATAAGAATTGTGCGTTTAGCTGAAAGAAAAGATAGGTCCAACAAACATAGAAATTTTCGGAGGATTACTCCCTCTACCTGTTTTCCCAGTAAGCACACTGCTGGGTCTACTGTAAAATTAATTTTAAACAATTTGCATAAATAATCTCTCACATTTGACCAGAATTCTTGTATCTTTGGGCAATGCCACAACAGATGCATAAGAGTGCCAGTCATTCCACACCCATGCCAACATTTGTCTGATACTTCACTGCTCATTTTCTTGAGTTTGTGTGGGGTAATGTAAGATCTAAACAAAATCTTGATTTGAATTTTTATACCTGACACATTTTGAAAGATAATTTGAGTGGCTCAAGATTGCTTCCCATTGACTTGTTGTGAAATGTAAACCCAGATCTTTCTCCCATTGTGCCTTTATGGATACCATACCTTTACCTAATGTGCAGCATAACAACCTGTAAATCTTGGATACACTACCACCACCAGAGACTACATCCTTAAACTTCATATAAAAAAATTCATTGTCTGCTAGTGTAGTGTTTACAAAGCTCTGCATAATGGATTTGATTTGCAGGTACTGAAATATATCTGAATTATTAAGACCAAATTTCCTCTTCAGTTCATTAAAAGACAACATCTCTCCATTACTTCCCAGGATTTGACCCAACTCAGTAATATTCTTATCTTGCCATGAGTCATTACTGATCAGTTTCCCACCGGCTTTGAATGCCGGGTTGTTCCATATGGGACACGAGGGCAAAGATAAACTGTTCAATTTCAGTTGTTTATGTATTTCCTTGGCTATTCTGCATGGCCTGATATCTTAAAATCTTTGCGCCACATGTTGCCATTAAGGGGGATTGGCGGCATGGTTTTTACTGAGGTACTGGACTTTGCAAGGGGGTTTGTGCTTGCATTCAACAGTCCATGCAAGGCATTCTCTTTTTCTTGTAATGACAACCTCAGTGCCTCTACCTCTTTCTGGAGGTTTTCTTGCTCATTAGTTTGACTTTGGGTTTCACTTTCAATCAGGTTTGTTGTCATTTGAATTTTTTCTATCATGTCTTGAACATTAAGGAGATCTGACATGCCCTCATCCTCTAAGGTGGCCAGTTCTTCCCATTCAGTATGCTTTATTATATGTGCAATTAATTGACTGCGGGTTTTACCAGTCATATTTTCTTTTGCTGGTCCCGATATCTGAAGTGCATTACATACTTTAATCAGTAGTTCTACAGTCAGTTGGTACAGAGCTCCTTTAATCTCTAGTTGCAGCTTCTCAAATCCAGACTCCATTTTATCAGAAGTGGACAGAAACAATAAAACAAGGGGTTTCTTTGACCTTATTGGCCCTTTTCTTCTCCCTAGTCGTCACTTTTGCTCACCTCAAGATAGAAACTGCCAGTGTTGGTCTGAAGACTGCCTTGCCTGCCTTTCTGGGGTCCTGCCTGGGTAATTTTGAGGGATGATCGACAAGAGGGTTGCACTACAGCTCAGGGATGGTCCTCTAGCCAAGCATCCCAGCGGTGCCTCCAAATGTGCCTTTAAATAAGGGGGATAGTCATAAGAGGAATGAGGAGAAACCACACAACGCAGCTCTTGCGCTCACTCGCCTGTATTGAATGAGGAAGCAGAGCGCAATTCCCTCTACGGAGCCCCGAGGCATTACAGATCACAGAGCAATCAAACCACTCTGCATCTTTTGTGTCCATCTATGTGTTTTGCTAGCTGTATATCTAATATTATAATAACTAATATTACAGGTGACTAATGAACAGGGGGTACTAACTGTAATAAAGACGAATAAAATAAACCTCGTTTAAATCAAAAATTTAACCTTGAGATGAATTACTCTGTGATCGATTACTCTATACTGTGACATAACAACTCGTCACATATTCATGTGCTAATTAGAGCACCCTGCTGACAGATGGTCCAATCCCGACGATATTCCGAGCGGGTGAACTTCCCCGTAAACTGGCCATTAATGGCCGATAATCAAAGAACATCGTGGTTCGTCGTTAATATGGTTTTTCATGCATTGTTTCTCTTCTTCCTCTTTCAGAACCTTTTGTCTCTGCCATCTGGCCACTGTTTCAAATAATACTGACCTCAAGGAGCTAGGTTTATAGTTCTTCCATTTATAAATAACTTCCTGTGACATCTTTAACTCTTTATACACGTTAGTCAGAGAGGGTGAATGGCACAGTGACCAAGTGAGGACCCGATCAAGAAGCTTCGACACGGAGCCTAGTACGTCACCCCTTTTCACTTTGATACTGCCGGCGTATTGTATTCAGGAAAAAAAAAAAAAGTAAGCGCAAGAGTTTGTTGATAACCACCGACCGGCCCTCAACACATGCTGGTCTGCGGCCCATAGGTTATTTTCTTCACTGACGTGACGGGGCTCATCTTGCCCAGGCATATCATGAAACACTTCCCCTCTTTTTGTGTCAGTAACGTAATCTGATCTGATCTGAAAATGGAGAGTATTAGAGCCATTTTGCATGTTTTGTTTGATTATTATTAATATTATTATTCTTAACAAGCTAATGAATAGCTGTTTCGAGTAAGCTTATGATTTCATTTGACTGTTTAAAGACTTATAGTTTGGATAAGCTACCGCCCAGGAAAGGAGGACATATAATGGGAGAGTGGGACAGGTGAGGGAGATGAGACAGGGGAGAGCCACAATGTTCTTTTCTTTGTTTTATTTTTCTATTATTGATCATGAGCCTTAAGTTGACACTGCGAAAGGACACAAATAAAACGGTGTTTTGTGACTCAAGAGAGGCAGTGATTGTTTTTTTTGTTTTTTTAAATTGGAGCGCGTCACAACCACAGCGAACCCCTGAACAAAGGATGGCGGCTACCACCCGGTTGCTGGTTAAAACAACCGTCATAGAGAGAAAACGAAAAGGAGGTGCAGAGAAAGTGTGAGACAAGACGAAGCTGGCTCTTCAAGGCAATGCTGCCAAATGTGCAAAACATTCTGATGTTTGCCACGGCAGGGCCTTCATCAGCTCCTGTGGCCGATGACAGTGGTGGTGGTGGCAACATTGAACAGAGACATGTAGTAAAACCTGTGGTAAGCTGGACTGCTTTCAGAACACTTTTAATGAGTAAAGCAACCCAACTCCTTGGTAAATCTGATAATGATAAAACATCAATAATATATTTTTGGCTAATGTTCTATGGCCAGGTTAGGTGTATTCTAGTTAGTTTTGTAATACCTGTATATGCAGGTATTTATAAGACATTGTGTATGTAGCCCTCAGCCTCTTGCTCTCCTCACAACGACCCGCTGCTGCTGTTCACTCAGTGTTTGTGTAGCCTATTGGTGCGGGCAGAACCAGGCAGGAGACGTAGGGGGCAGCATTCTAATTTCATTATTAAACTATTATTGTTTGTGTACAATACATCCTGTATATAACAGTCTGCAAACACAATTTATAATTTTCATCTTGATAATTTATCTGTATCTGTACATCTTGATAATTTATCTGTATCTGTACATAACAGTCTGCAAACACAATTTCTAATTTAGAGACACTTATTTCTATCACACTTTTTTTATTTATACTTGTATATACTTACTGATTGTCTACCTCGTCTATTTTTTCTTACTGATGCTGCTGTAATTTGGAATTTCCCCTTGTGGGACTAATAAAGGTATATTGAATTGAATTGAATTGAATTTGTGGGGTGAGTACCACTCTCACTGATTCCAGGTACGTGGTTCTAAAGAGTTACACAGTTGGTATACACATTCATGAGACCAAAAAGGTTTGCGTTATCGAATGTGGTTGGCCAGTCTGGTCCAAAATGCCAGGGCCGATTTTTTTGTCCCAGTCCACCCTGTCCCAGTCTACTCACTCATGTTAATTCACCAATCTCCGCAACATCCTAACTGAAAATCCCCTCTAAACTCCTCTAATGCCCCCCTTTTACAGAACTACTTCAGATCTGTGTCAGTGCAAGACCTGCTCGATACACTACACTTACACGGTAAAAATATCAATCAAGTAGGAAACCACCCCACATTTGCATAAAAAATAACAAACGGATCCCACAGGGATAATTGACACTTCTAATCAGGAAGTCTTCACCTAACGTGGCAATCGCCTTACGCGGCATCAGGGGTCCATGGCATCACCTAATGTGGCATTGCCTTTTGCAGCATTCGGGACAATCTCTATTCTCCCGTCATCAGGCCTTCCCTGGAATCAAAAATGTCCCTTAATAATTTTAAATACAATGTGTCTTTGTATTCTAGCCAATTTAATTAACACTAGGACACTTATTCGCTTTCCCTCACATGAGACTATGTGTTTTTACTTTACATGTGACTTTTCAGAAGAAAAAATAAATCAGACAAAACACTTTTCCCCAAATTTACTATAGTTTTAGTGATCCGACAACAGTCTTGTTCAGACAATTTCTTTTGGTGTGGCCAATGTGCAGAAATTTTGAGCTGAAAGAGGTTTTCGGCATACCTGTTGTTTCAGGCGCACCCGGAATCGTCGACCGACTACAGCGGTCATCAATCGACACGGTCTCAGAGTTATGCTGCTATAGCATGAGAATGTCGGGGGACCTTCAAAGATACACTGAGCTCCTCTGTCCTTCTCTCCGCTTTCATGTCCTACCACGGCATGTTACTAACTTAGCTTCTTCCCCGGAGTCTCAGTGCTTTGTCGTCTTGCAGGTTCCCATGGATAATGGCTGAATCTGGATTGTGGATTACAACTACATCTCCTGCCATGGCCCTGTCTGACATCCACTGCAACTGCTACTATTATTATTACATTCACTGTCACTGTTACTGTGATTGCATTCCTGTCTGTCTCTCTCTCTGTCTCGCTCTCTTTCTTTCTCTCTCTGTCTGCCTCACGCTTTCTCTCTTGCTCTCTCTCTCTCACACAACCGGTCGAGGCAGATGGCCGCCCACCCAGAGCCTGGTTCTGCCTGAGGTTTCTGCCTGTTAAAGGGAAGTTTTTCCTCACCACTGTTGCCAAGTGCTTGCTCATGAGTGAATTGTTGTTTTATATGTAGATGAAAGAGCTCGGCCTGTACCAGTTCTATATGGAAAGTTTCCTGAGACAACTTCTGTTGTGATGGTAGGGGAACTAACTTAATTTGATGTTGCATTCGTTGATAAACTATCGGGGTACCACCTTCCTCAGCTAAGAAGGACTGCAGAAATTAACTGCTATAACGCTGATAAAATACTAACGAATGAACGGTAAACCAGTCTGATAATCTGAAGTGTTAACTCTGGATACAGGGATCGTATATCGTAACCAGGACTTAAATCAAACTCTCATTTCCATCCATCCATTTTCTATGCCACTTATCCCTTTTGGGGTCACGGGGGGGCCGGAGCCTATCTTGGCTGTCAACAGGCGAGAGGCAGGGTACACCCTGGACCGGTCGCCAGCCAATCGCAGGGCACATACACACACCATTCACACTCACACTCACACCTAGGGGCAATTTAGAGTCACCAATCAACCTAATGAGCATGTTTTTGGTCTGTGGGAGGAAGCCGGAGTGCCCGGAGAGAACCCAGGCATGCACGGGAACATGCAAACTTCACACAGAAAGGCCCGACCCAAGGTGATATGACATAACACAAAATAAACTCATGGCAACACAATGGCAAAACAAGTTGGCAATAGTGAGAAGTAGTTGCAAGGGGATAATAGGGACGTGAACGTAAAGTTAAGGGATTAAACGAGTAGTTGAGAGAATTTGGATAAATTGACAGTATCTTAACTCTTATTCAAACCAGTTTAGCATGCCTACCTGGTTGGTGATGGTAAGTTCTGCTCCGAACTAACTCGAAGATGCCCGAAGATGTTCGTCCGTGGCTCGATCTGCTCAGTGGTCCGGTGGAAGGCCCAGGCACACCAAGGTGAAGAAGAAGAAGAAACATACTTCATTAATCACATCACACAGGTGTTAGTTGCACTACACGCCATGCTTTCCGTGAAATTAGTTTTTTCCGCATTTGATCCTCGATCTGTCGATCCTCCGCGGCAGACCAGGAGCGGTGGGCTGCCAGCTGCCAGGCAACGCTGACGCCTGCGCCCGGGAACCAGCACTTCTCCATCACCACCGGTCAGGTGGTGATCTTCTTGCATGTTTTTAGTGGGGGTTATTATGGAGGAAACCCAGGGAGAACATGCAAAAGGCCACTTCTTCCTCGAGCAGCAGGCACCAAGGCATGGTGGAGGACACGCCACCAGCGCCCACAGTGGGATTCGAACCGGGGACCTTCTAGCTGTGAGGCGACAGTGCTACCTGAAGAGCTGATGTTGGACGGTGATGTCTCTCGAACTGGGTTCTACGGTGTCGGTTACAGATGAGGGGTGGCTCCAGATGGTTGTTAACCCAGACCAAGGATCAACAGCTGGCTACAGGGTTTTGGTTCGGTTGAGTCCGTGAAGGATTATTTTAGACTGATACAACAAAATTGATAGTCTCTTCAATGGCTGATCGAAAAGGGTCTACAAAATTATTATTATTTGACTAAAATATAGTTTACGGCAAAACTATAGAAACACGTCTTCTGAAAAATAAATCACGCTACTCATCACGCTACTCAGTATGGCTTTTGAGTAGCTCGAAAATGGGAAAAACTTAAAGAGCAAAACGATCGTACAAGACTAAGACAACTAAGAAGTAACAAACAAAACTAAAACATAACGTAACATAACTTAAACTAGCTTAAAACAAAACTGAGTAACGCACACCAAGTTCATGCTGCGGCTGCAGACATTTAAATCTCGCTCCAGGGCGTGTCTAATGGGCAGGCCGTCGCTCACGTAGGACGGTTTGTGGCGCGCGATGTAATCTCGCCTCATGGAGCTCGAATTAATTAATGATTCATACGAGGGGCTCATTTGCTTCTCACTATGGTCAATCACATATATTTTGAATGGACGATTTTCAATGACATTCAACACGGACACATTCAACATTGTTCACAACATGCATTAGGCAATTCCTATGATTGGATGACAACATCAAACGATAATTATGGCAACAATTTATAATTCTCATCCTAATATGTATGATGACTCAAGGTATAACTAACACAAAATAAATAAAGAAATAAAGAAAGACAGACTATATTTGCCCAAATTGATTATCACTATTGCGGTTACTTATTAATAAAAGTATCACGTCAAGCGTATTCAGCCTGGCTGTTATGAACCTCTAGATGGAAGTATGGTTCCATGGTAGAAATTCAGACAAATTTTATAAAACAGTTAAAATCACAACTTTGTCATTCTTCAAGTTAGAGAAACTAGAAAAACATCAATGTTATACATATTGTGGGCCCTGTAAGGTGAAAAAATCAAAAGTTAAGTTCAACATAGAAGTTTGGTTATCCTGGAGTATTAGGAAAAAGCACACAAACATACAGCACAGTTTGCTTCGGGAATGTCTAATTTACAACCCATCAGCATTATCTGAATTGGAGGTTCCTCTGCAGCCTGGAACCTTTCATTCGGACAGTTTTATTGTCCCGATCTCTCATGGGCTATCAGGAAAGAATTAGCCTTGCCATGAGAAACATAGTGAGGAGAACGTCAGGAGAAGGTAACCTCTGGTGTTGAGGTGTCTGTGTCTCTGGCTCCCCCGAAAAGAAAACGTGGAGGAGATGTCTCTTGGCCAGACATCTTGTCTCTGAAATTAACACCTTCCCTGTAAACAGTTCAAATGGTCAATAGCTCTTGAAAGTTGGGATGCTTTACAACTCCATTTCTCCTGAAGGAATGCAGAGAGGGTAAGAGATGGTCAGTTAGAGGCCATTTCTGCTACACCATTCAATACCAGTAACCTGGTATTGCTGGCATGCTGCATCAAACAATTTTTTTTTAAATAGTTTCAGCAAGCAAATACTTCAGAGAGTAAGTTCTGCTATGACAATAGCAGAGAGGGAGATAGGAAACATTATTTCTCATACTGTGACAATGCATCCATGTTCATGTTTTACCTTAGATAAAAAAAACAGACATAAAAAAATAGATAAACTCAAATATGTACAGTGCTATAAATGTACATTCCTATAAATTTGGTTTGAACAGCTGAACACTAGTTACATATTCAGTCCCTCTTTAGGTATATACACTCCTGATCAAAATTTTAAGACCAGTTGAAAAATTGCAAGAATTTACATTTTGCACTGTGGGATCTTAAGAAGTAGAGCTTCAAAATGCAAAAAGAAGAAATGGGAGTGAGACCAAAAAAAATAATAATAATAATTGAGTAAGCAACAAGTATTAAACTGAAATAGGCTGTTCATCAGCTGATTAAAAGTTTAAGACCACAGCATTTAAAAGCCCAAATCTTTGCAAAAATGTGGATTCAGTGTCATTTTCTGTCAGGTATCCACACTGTCATGACCTCCTGTTGGCAAAGGCAAAAAAGCTTTCTCTCTTTGAACATGGTCGGATTGTTGAGCTGTATAAGCACGGCCTCTTGCAGCGTGCCATTGCTGCTGAGGTTAGACGCAGTAAGACAGTCATTTTAAACTTCTTCAATGATCCTGAGGGTTATGGGACAAAAAAGTCAAGTGGTATACCCAAAAAAATTTCACCAGCCCTGAGCCAGTGGATCTGTCAAGACATGGGACAATCCTCGGCCCAAATTAAGCTTGTCACTGGGGCCAACTGCAGTCCCATAATCATCAGGCGGCATCTGCAAGAGAAGGGTTTTAAGAACAAAAAATGTCTTCAAAGGCCTCGTCTCCTTCAACAGCACAAAATTGCCCAACATGGGACATTGAAAGGTGGAAGAAAGTTTTATTCTCTGATGAGAAAGAATTTAACCTTGACGGTCCTGATGGCTTCCAATGTTACTGTTAAAGAGATCCCACCTGAGATGTTTTCTACATGGCATGGTGGAGGGGGCGCCATCATGAACTGGGGGGCTTTTTCCTTCAATGGAACAATGGAGCTTCAGGTTGTGCAGAGGTGTCCAATGACAGCTGGCTATGTGGAGATGTTGCAGGGGGTATCCCTCATGACTGAAGGCAATCATCTGTGTGATAATGACTGGGTTTTTCAACAGGACAATGCTGCAGTTCACAATGCCCACAAACACACACACTGACAAAGGACTTCCTCCAGAGAAATAACATCACTCCATCCTGCGTGGTCCACTGATCTAAATCAAATTGAGAACATTTGGGGTTGGATGGCAAGGGAAGTTTACAAAAATGGACACCCATTCCAGACAGTTGATGCCCTCCTTGAAGCCATCTTCACCACTTGGAGCGACATTCCCACTAGCCTCCTGGAAACACTAGCATCAAACATGCTGAAACAAATTTTTGAGGCGATTAACAACAATGGCTCAGCTACTCATTGCTGAGTCCTTTTTTGAAATTTTTATTTCTATTCTAGGGGGTTTTTGGGTTTTTTTGAGATATGGTCTTAAATTTTGGATCAGCTGATGAACAGCCTATTTCAGTTTAATACTTGTTTGCAATAAATTGCTTACTCAATTTTTTTTTCTCACTCCCATTTCTTCTTTTTGCATTTTGAAGCTCTACTTAGAACCTTCTTAAGATCCAACAATGCAAAATGTAAATTCTTGCAATTTTTCAACTGGTCTTAAAATTTTGATCAGGAGTGTATAGCCTAAATATCATCGTAAATATCAAATATCATCATCATTCAAAGAATTCAACAATATATTCAAACAATACATAACAAAATAACTAATTTTGTTAACCCACAGTTAAACCACAGTAATATACTTTCTCAATCCAATGCTGGTTTTCTAAATAAGTGCTTGTATTTTTGGCTCAAGAGACTTTTAACATCAGGTACTTAGGTAAGTAGAGCAATAAACCCGTCAACAGCCTGTCTACCCCTGTACTAGAGTATTAATCTCAAGATCATGTCTAACTTTTCCACTCTTTCCACTCCACTTAGAGAAAATCTAAGTGAAAAATTGAATAAGAAATGCTATGGAAACATTATGTTCAGATGAAAAGTTAGAAGGAAATACTCAGATTAATTAGTTCTATTTGCCCTATCGTAATATCGCCGAGGGCTACTAGCCGACAGCGGCGCCCAGGGACCACCACCATCACCATTGGTCAGGTGGTGATCTTCTTGCATGTTTTTAGTGGGGGTTATTAAGGAGGAAACTCCGGGTGAACACAGGGAGAACATGCAAACTCCACACAGAAAGTTCTCCTTGCAGACATAAAACGTAAGACATAAGACGTAAGAGTCGTAAGACATAAGACATAACTATTTACACATTATGTAATTCATTCAAAAACATTAAACAAGGAAGTGGAGAGATTTTATAGTTTAACATGTTTAATGACTTATTTGCATGTTAACGCTTACTCCTTGTATTTTTGTCTTCTCCTACACTTAGTCGTTCCGTTTTCAGTCTCAACTTGTGAAACTGAGGCGGAAGAGTCCATCCTCATTTATAGAGAGGGGTAGCAGTGGACTGTGCAAAGTGTGGTTGAGAGGAGAGGATACCAAACTGATTAATGTATTTATGTATTCTTTAATGCATCTAAGAGATCATAGGGTCATTGCAATTTATTATGTTTTGTTATATGTTTATGATAATGTAATAATGGTTATGTTGAATTGGACCTGTGATGTATTGGTTGTTAATTGAGAACTAATTATGTTCTGTCTCTGTAGAAGGGGGCTAAGAGTATATAGGTGGCCAACACCCATGGGTGCCAGCTCACTCTGCCTAACTCCAGTCATTAGTCATTATTAGTCATTGTGCATGTAGTTTTCTTGAGCCATTATCTAATTTTTTTCTTTTACTTTTTTTCTTTATTTGAAGACATTTTTGCATTTTTTTTTTACAACTCAATCTGTAAATAGTCCTGGTTTCTCCACAATAAAATACCACTTGGTGATACTACAGCCTGCATCAGCCTGTGCCTTCCTCTTCTACCCACTCGCCATCTTAACAATTCTATACAGAGAATATAGCTTCTGCAGAAAAGCTTTGAAGTGATTGACAGAGTAAACCTCATCAACTGCATCTCACACAGCTAGTTCAAGTCTATGGTTCATACAGTGCCAAACAAAAAGCTTTGGGAATCTCAAGGTAGGGCTGGGCGATATGGCTGAAAACTCTATTGCGATATAAGTGTTTTATATTGGTCGATATCGATAATTATTGATATTTTTTATGACCTATTTAAAATAAGGATCAGGAGAAAAATACATTCAATTTAAACATTTTTATTTTAAATTTAACCTTCCTCTGATTATAATCCCCTCAGCTATCAAGGCAGAAAGGAAAGGAAATGTCAACACAACCATGGAAAACACTCAAATAATAAATGTAAAAAAAAGTATAAAAATGTAAACAGAGAGAAACCTGAGAACTTTTTTTTTGTGCAGGTTTAGTGCAGAAAGTTCACAAGCTGATTCACCTTTCTGGTGAATAAAATGTTTTCAAATATGTGCAGTGTTTTAGAAACATAGCAGAAACTGAGGTAGACTTGACATCTGTAACATACAAACAAACAAACATGATAGACAGTACAGTAACACTGACTGAACTATAAAACCAGCCTAGACATATGAATAATTTTAGTCACTCTTCTTACTCTAAACATACATGAACTATTCAATAATATTTTTATTGCAAGTGTGTTTAAGAAAAAAAAAAGTACGTGTAAGAGATGTTTATAACCTGGCTTCTCCACAGTGCTCAGTGAAGCATGTCTTTAGCTATATGATATGCCGCTGCCTCCGTTACGTCTTCGTGCCTTTTAGATGATTTGTCATCAGGCACTGAAGCAGATACCTCTGCATGGTGGTCTGCTGCATAGACATTATATACGTAGACGCCTCATTGACTGCCGCTTCCTATTGGAGCTGACGTTCAGCGCGGCCGCCATCTTGGATGGGTCTCCTATGCGTCCCCAGTGCACTTATTTCTACGGAGCAAAGTGTATGTCCAGCTACTATAATCATCTCAACTCCTCTAATTTTTACCCGATTTTCACACGGTTTGGTTTGTTACAAACGTCAGAGATGTAGTTATGATACAGGACGCTGTCACACATTAAAAACAAATGCTTTCATGCTGAAATACTTTGTCTTTGTTAAAGAGCATAATACAGACATATGGTATGGCATATTAATAAATGTATGAATGAATTATTTTTAGATTTTAATAAAGAAACAGTTTGATTGTTCATTTGATCTCTCTCTCTCTCTCTCTCTCTCTCTCTCTCTCTCTCTCTCTCTCTCTCACACACACACACACACACACACACACACACACACACACACACAAAATCATGGCCCTTCTGTACACACCAATAACACAAGAATTTCTTCATTTCTGTTTTTGTGTGCTGAGTTTATTTAATGTAAAGTTAAGCATAGGCACATGCACGCGTGCGCACGCATACAACACACACACAAAAACCAGACATCTCGCAAAACCTGTTGACATGCGTATTAAACTTTGAATAAGTTTTTATACTAATTTGTGTTGGAATAAAACTTCACCAAAACAAACTGTCGAAACGAGGAGGGTTTTTTCTTTTTGGCCAACTCATCATGTGTGTCGGCCCACAGTCCACTGCTGCTTTCATACACACACACACACACACCGTCTGGCCTGACGTGTCTAAATTTAAACAACTGTTCACAGCTTTAGGATGACAAAGATTCCATAATAGCCTGGACTGAAACTGCTGATGTTTGTGACACTGATTTTAACACATACACACATACAAAGCTCCCAAATATTCCTGCTCAGTACATTTTTTCCTTCTTTTTTTTTTAGGCCTGGAAAAGTTAGCTTTAAAAGTCCAGGTCATTCCAGCGTCTTACACTACCCTGTTAAGCTTGTAACTGGGGCTGGGAAGCTAAATAAAATAAAATAAATAAATAAAATAGGGGCATTGTTGCGCTCTTTACGTTGACTTCGGTTGGCTCTGGTGCTAGCGGAGACCCACCCAATATGGCTGCGACGCTGGATTAGGCTCCAGCACGTAATGAGGCGTCTACGTATATTATGTCTATGGTCTGCTGCTTGTGCGGTGGTGCTGCGGTTGGCGGACGTTGGCGAATACGGCTGCGCTTCAAAGAGTGAGCGCGGCTAAGGTGGTTAAACAAGTTTGTGGTATTATCGGTCTTAGTGGGGACGACAGTCTTGCATAAGTTACAGATTACATTGGTCTGACTACGGTCCGACTTATAAAATCCAAAATACTGGCGAGCTGACTTTCCCTGTTCTATCGACGATTTCTTCGCTCGCTGCAGCACTCGCTTTCTATTTCTCATCTCACTCCTCACGGAGCAACAAACACGTGACAATGACATGGCGCAACCGAACTTGATAATGTTACATGATTGGCGTGTTTGCGTGTCTCTCTCACTGATCAGCGATTAAAAAATAAAAAATAATTTCAGGGAAGCATGGCGTGTGTGCATGTAGTGTGCAACTAACTATGTGTGATAAATAAAAGTACATTTCTTCTTCTTTCTTCTTCTTCTTCTTCTACTTCCCTGGCCAGACGCTTGAATTTCAAAATTCATCCATTCTCTCTCGAAAAATACACCTTGCTCCTTGTGGATCCCAATAGAGTTCACACTGCTACAGACCACACACCCTGTGAAGCATAAACAATGTTACTACTTCATTCACATCTGTGTAGTGTCCATTTCTCCCACATACATACAAGCACACAAACACACTATATACAGTCAAAATATTAGACCACCCTTGTTTTCTTCAATTTTTTTTTGTTCATTTTAATGCCTGGTACAACTAAAGGTAAATTTGTTTGGACATATATAATGATAACAGCAAAAGTAGCTCATAAGAGTTTAATTTAAGAGCTGATATCTAGCTATTTTCCATGATTTTCTTGATAATAACCAAAATCCCTTAAATTCTTACATCAATAGCCATGGCATTGTACTGCCAAAAACAGTGCTTTTAGCCATTCAGTGTTTTCTTTTCCCTCTGTTAGTCACATGATACACACAGGAGTTAGTACTTGATTGGTTCTCCATTTTGAGTTTGATGATGTTCTACAGGTTTTCAATTGGATTTAGATCTGATGATTAAGCAGGCCAAGGCATGGTTCGAATGTTCTAGTTATCCATCCGAGCTTTGACTGACCTTGCAGTGTGGCAAGGGGCATTGTCTTGTTGGAAAATCCAGTCATTCGAGGCAGGAAAGAGTTTATCAGCTGATGGAAGAAGACTGCTTTCAAGAGTAGTCCTGTGACCTGGTTCATTCACCCTTCACCCTTCACCTTCACTTCAAGTCACATTTCTCGACAATGCCCACTCATTTTTAAGGTCCCTGGAGGTCTGACGACGATTCTTGACACAGGAACAGATGAGTGCACGGTCCTCTCATGGGGTAGAAATCAGAACCAGAATCAGAATCAGAATCAGAAAAAGCTTTATTGCCAAGTACGATTTTACACATACGAGGAATTTGCTTTGGTGAGGTTGGTGCATGACACATCTATCAAGAAGAAGCAATTAAAAAGTTAAAAATATGACAGTAAGTAAATAATATAAAAATAAGAAAATAAGTAAAAAAATACAACAATAGAAGAACTGTAGCAGTAGTAAAATAAAAAATCTCACAATATAAATATATGTACACGTCTTTTTTTTTCTTTTTTTTTTAACAGAGGCACAGACTGTTTTTTCAAGGGAGTCCAAGTAGAGCGTTAATGTAACGTATATGGTTGTGGCAATGTCACTGACAAGTAGAGTCAGAGGTGAAGTGTGAAGTGTCAGGGGGGGTTCCGGGCCTTGTTAATAAGGCTGACAGCAGACGGGAAAAAACTGTTCTTGTGGTGTGAGGTTTTGGTCCTGATGGACCGTAGCCTCCTGCCAGAGGGGAGTGTCTCAAAGAGTTTATGTCCAGGGTGGGAGGGCTCAGCCACAATCTTTCCTGCACGCCTCAGCGTCCTGGAGGTGTACAGGTCCTGGAGAGACGGGAGATTGCAACCGATCACCTTCTCTGCAGACCGAATGACACGCTGCAGTCTGCCCTTGTCCTTGGCAGTGGCAGCAGTGTACCAGATGGTGATGGAGGAGCTGAGGATGGACTCAATGATGGATGTGTAGAAGTGCACCATCATTGTCTTTGGCAGACTGAATTTCTTCAGTTGCCGTAGGAAGTACATCCTCTGCTGTGCTTTCTTGATGAGGGAGCTGATGTTCGGCTCCCACTTGAGATCCTAGGAGATGATAGTTCCCAGGAAGCGGAAGGACTCCACAGTGTCAATAGTAGAGTCACAGAGGGTGACGGGGGCAGGTGATGCTGAGTTTTTCCTAAAGTCCACAACCATCTCCACTGTCTTTAGAGCATTGAGCTCTAGGTTGTTCTGGTTGCACCAGGTCACCAGATGGTCAACCTCCCACCTGTAGGCGGACTCGTCGCCATCATCCGATGAGAGTGGTGTCGTCCGCAAACTTCAGCAGCTTGACAGACTGATGACTGGAGGTGCAGCTGTTCATGTACAGGGAGAAGAGCAGAGGAGAAAGAACACAGCCCTGAGGGGATCCGGTGCTGATGGTCTTTGAGTCGGAGAAGTGTTTCCCCAGCTTCACGCACTGTTTCCTGTCAGACAGGAAGTTTGTAATCCATCTGCAGGTGGAGTCAGGCACGCTCAGCTGGGAGAGCATCTCCTGGAGCAGGGTTGGAATGATGGTGTGAAAGGCAGAGCTGAAATCCAACAGGATCCTGGCGTAGGTTCCTGCGGAGTCCAGGTGCTGGAGGATGAGGTGGAGGGCCAGGTTGACCGTGTCGTCTACAGACCTGTTGGTTCTGTAGGCAAACTGCAGGGGGTCCAGGAGAGGGTCGGTGATGTCTCTGATGTGTGAGAGCACAAGGCGCTCAAAGGACTTCATGACCACAGAGGTCAGGGCAACGGGTCTGAAGTCATTAAGTCCTGTAGTCCTTGGCTTCTTTTTAAAGACGTTTCCTTTTCCTCGACCAGCTAGCAATTTGGTAGTAGCATGTTCAGCTTGCTTTTTCTTCGTGTAATGAGCGGCTGTCTTGGAGATCTTCAGTTTTTTGGCTACCTGTCTTCTAAGTTGTGCTATGGCTTGAATGTAAGCAGGAAACCACTCTAGGCCTTTGCATGTTCAGTGCTGCTTATGACATGAAATGGCCTCTTATATACCCTGGGAGTTAAGCTTAAGCATGTCAAATAGGACATAAAGTCTTATGGAATCAGTTGCATTTTTTGTCGTGTTCATTGTATTCTTCGGGTAATATAGCTTTAGTGGTATCAGGCATTCAAATGAACAAGAAATTGAAGAAAACAAGGGTGGTCTAATAATTTTTTTTCCATGACTGTATATGTCTCTGTGTCCACTGTTTTAGAAGCTGCCAAAACTAATATCTACATAAACCTATCCAATTTTTTGTTTTTGTACCCTAACCAAGGTTTCTTGGATGTAAAATCTTCTTCAGTTTGGCAGTCCACAGGTCTGGCTAGTCATTATTGGTGTCTACTAGTGATGGGTCGTACTGTGCCGACGCTTCGGAGCGTGTGTCGAGAAATCCCAGAAGTGTTTAGCACGTATTGACGCTTGTGTCGTTTAGAGTGAGTGACGTCACTGGTGACGTTCAAAGCCTCGCCGGTTCAGAAATTGGTTCGACTATCGGAGCGATTTAAGAACATATATATACCACAGTGGATCCACTCACATTTCGTGGGTTAGTGTTGACGATTGGTTGGTTTGTGTGTGACATAGAGGTGCATTTTGTTATACTGCTGCTTAATTTGATGGAGCCTGTGAGAAGGACAAAGTTTTCCCCTATGTGAAAATATTTTGATCTGATCTCGCCCAACAAAATATGTACACTTTCAGCAACATTATTACATGTGTTTTATGTTGGTTATGCAATGTACTATATTTTCACTGTCTTTTCTTTTAATTCAAGTGCTTGTTGTGTGCTAAAGAATTGGGGTACAACAACAACACCTCATCCAAGCTGAGGCATTTTTGTGCTTTGCATGAAAATAATGAGGGGAATGTGGCTGGACCCCGCCCATATTTTGTTTCTGAATAAAAATGAATGAAGTCCATAAGTTGCATCAAATTCACTGCCCTCTTGATGTTCACAAGCATGTCAACTGCCCCTTTCCTTGTTAAAACACTGCAACAGTTTGAAAACAATTGTTCTCCTGTCATTATGAGTTATTCAAATGTTGACAAAATTATTTATTGATAAACATTTGACAAGTAATATTAGATTCCATTGTATTGTCATGTTACATACCCATAATACACTAAACAAAAATATTAATTTTATTTATATGAATGAATACATGGACGATACCTGAAATGCATTTATTAAGATGAATTGATTTATTTTACTTGGCAGTCATCCCCAAGGCTGCACTGTTGCAGGACAGTCTTGAGTGTATTACAAATAGATAAAATTACCTAGAATATATTCGGCTGTTTAACAGTCTTTGACCAGTGTGGTTTATTTCAGGCCTTCATTGAAACAAGCGATAGTGTGATGATGGTGTTGAAAGAACTCTGCTGATACAAGCTTATGTTAAAGAGAACTTTATTAACAAGACGCCGGTAGCCTGATGGAAAGGCTGGGTCGAATCAGTAGGAGCTCCGTCCTTCTGTCCACGATCCCTGAATATATAAATGACGTTTGCTACACACTTCAACCAATCACAGATGTTACTGCACCTCTACGTGGTTGTCTTTAGGACACTCATCTGCCTTTTTACTTGTCCTGGTCCCGCTCTTATTTGACCTTTACCCTCCAATGCTCAGAGTAGACTGAGCTCAAAACATACTCTTAAAGTGATCACACTTTATGTTTCAATTCTAACCTCTTAATGTATTAAATCAGACACCTCAGCAGCAGGGGGGTTTGTGTGCACACAAAGCCTCAAGAAATTAACCTTTTGGTGAACCATTTGGCTGGAAGGCTTCAAGGCTTCAAGAAGCTTCATCTCACCATCACTAGTGTCTACAAAAAACCAACATGAGTGATTGAACTATAGGCTGTAACAATGGAAACAATTACAATAATCTGAACATTATTGTTAAGTAGTTAATTGACAGAAGAATTCCAACAAGACTCATTAATTAACTCATTAACCAAGGTAACTGCCAAAATACTGCAGAATTAATGAAAGCATTCAAATAATTGAGAGATGCATATTCTATTGAAAGAAGGCTCTCTTGTGGTGCCCTGCTGCCAAGTTGATCCCCCTCAATGTGTGACTGACTGTTTCTCCCATGACATAGAGTAATGTTAATAGGCAATGGTAAAGTCAAGCCCTGACATGTTAACAATGTAATTTGCAAGGTTCTGCTGCTATTAAAAAGCACCTGTACACAGGAGAGGATGAACAGAAAACTGGAAATGTGTGTGCTGGTTAAATGGCTGCAGATTGGAGGTCACACCCAAACACACCTGTATCCCATCAGCCCATATCTATGCAATCATCTCATGTGATAGACAAACCCACAAAACACACACACACACACACACACACACACACACACACACACACACACACACACACACAATCCACCAATGATACCGCTACAATCAAAAGAATAATAAATCACTCCAAGCCAATAAATAATAATCACTGCAATCACTCAGTTTACCCTGTTACATCTATAAGCAGCAAAGTTT
The DNA here is from genome assembly GCF_039877785.1 of Chaetodon trifascialis. Classification (NCBI taxonomy): domain Eukaryota; kingdom Metazoa; phylum Chordata; class Actinopteri; order Chaetodontiformes; family Chaetodontidae; genus Chaetodon; species Chaetodon trifascialis. The sequence continues at coordinate 19,431,009 of NC_092078.1, read as the reverse complement.
ACTTACTGGTCACAGGTGGAGTCAACCAATTCAGACATGCTGGGGATATAGGTGGAGTCATTGGGATCAACAAAATTGGAATTGATTTCAGGTTTATTAAAATGTATGTACTTCGACCATTAAAGGTAAAAAAAAAAACTCAAAACATTACTGTACTGGAAGTTTATAGTCTGTGTAACTTACTGTCTGTTTTCAATGAATAGATGCTCGGTTCTTATCACAGCAGTAACATCAGTGTGAGGTGTATTCCATAAGCGTGACAGTCACAGTCAGGTATTAAGCTTTTTGCTCATTTGCCACTCATTTGCCATTTTGCCACTTCTGAAATCAATGTGGAACACTTGAGAACCATAAACACTGAGCCAGTGGCACTTGACAGAAATATTGGAATATATCATGTCTCATTAATCCCTATTATTATTACTAAGAATATTTATCAGCTAAGAAAATCAGTCATGGTAGGTGGTAACCTGAATTTTTCACCTGCCACAGCAAACACCCTGTATTTGGCAGGTGGTAGGTATTAATTTCAGGAGTGTCTTCTTTCAAAAACTATATTGCACATACCTATAATGTTTCTGTTAACATAACAGGCATTCAATTCAATTTTCAATTCAATTCAATTCAATTCAATTTTATTTGTATAGCGCCAAATCAGAAAACAGAAGTTGTCTCAGGACACTTTCCATATAGAGCTGGTACAGACCAAGCTCTTTTATCTACAAAGAAACCAACAATTCCCCCATGAGCAAGCACTTGGCGACAGTGGCGAGGAAAAACTTCCTTTTAACAGGCAGAAACCTCGAGCAGAACCAGACTCTGGGTGGGCGGCCATCTGCCTCGACCGGTTGGGTGAGAGAGGAAGAGCAAGAGAGGGAGAGTGAGACAGACAGACAGACAGACAGACAGACAGACAGACAGACAGACAGACAGACAGACAGACAGACAGACAGAAAGAAATGCAGTCAGAGAGAGAGAGAGAGAGAGAGAGAGACAGAGACAGACATGCAGTCACAGTAACAGTGACAGTGGATGTAATAACAGCAGTAGCAGTTGCAGTGGATGTCAGGCAGGGCCAAGGCAGGAGATGCAGCTGAAATCTACAATCCAGATTCAGCCACTGTCCATGGGAACCTGCAAGACGACAAAGCACAGAGACTCCGGGGAAGGAGCTAAGTTAGTAACACGCCATGGTAGGACATGAGAGCGTGCGGATGGAGAGGGACAGAAGGACAGAGGAGCTCGCTGTATCTTTGGATGTCCCCCGACAGTCTAATCCTATAGCAGCATAACTAGGGGCTGGTCCAGGACAAGCCTGAGCCAGCCCTAACTATAAGCTTTATCAAAAAGGAAAGTTTTAAGCCTACTCTTAAATGTAGAGACAGTGTCTGCCTCCCGAACAAAGACTGGAAGATGGTTCCACAGGAGAGGAGCTTGATAGCTAAATGCTCTGACTTCTGTTCTGCTTTTTGAGACTCTAGGAACCATAAGTAGACCTGCATTCTGGGAACGCAGTGTTCGAGTAGGGCAATAAGGTACTATGAGCTCTTTAAGATAAGAAGGTGCCTGGCCATTTATGGCTTTGTAAGTAAGGAGGAGAATTTTAAACTCTATTCTAAACTTTACAGGGAGCCAGTGCAAAGTGGCGAGTATTGGAGAAATATGATCTCGCTTCCTGGTTTTTGTCAGAACACGTGCTGCAGCGTTCTGGAGCAACTGGAGAATATTCAGCAACGAATTTGGGCAGCCTGATAGTAAAGAATTGCAATAATCCAGCGAATGCATGGACTAATTTTTCTGCATCATTTTGAGACAAAATATGCCTGATTTTTGCGATATTACGTAGGTGAAAAAAGGCAGTCCTTGAAATTTGTTTTACATGGGAGTGAAAGGACATGTCTTGGTCAAAGATAACTCCCAGATTCTTTACAGTGGTGCTGGAGGCCAGCGCAATGCCATCCATAACTGCTATGTCATCAGAAAGTGACTTTCTAAGATGTTTAGGGCCTACTACTATAACTTCAGTTTTGTCCGAGTTTAGCATCAGAAAATTGCAGGTCATCCAGGTCTTTATGTCATGAAGACATGCTTGTAGTCTAGTTAACTGACTGGTTTCTTCCGGTTTCATTGATAAATATAGCTGGGTATCATCTGCATAGCAATGAAAATTTATTGAGTGCTTCCTGATAATGTTACCTAAAGGAAGCATATATAAGGTGAATAGAATTGGTCCAAGCACAGAACCCTGCGGAACTCCATAGCTGACTTTAGTGAGCACAGAGGAGTCGTCATTAACGCGTACAAACTGAGAGCGATCTGACAAGTAGGATTTAAACCAGCTTAGCGCAGTTCCCTTAATGCCAATGAAATGTTCCAATGTCTGCAATAGGATGCCATGGTCAATGGTGTCAAATGCAGCACTAAGATCCAGTAAGACTAGTACAGAGACAAATCCTTTATCAGATGCAATTAGAAGGTCATTTGTAACTTTAACCAGTGCTGTCTCTGTGCTATGATGCACTCTAAATCCTGACTGGAAATCCTCGAATAAACTATTATTGTTTAGAAAGTCGCACAGCTGATTGGCAACTGCTTTCTCAAGAGTTTTTGAGAGAAAGGGAAGGTTGGATATCGGTCTATAGTTGGCTAAAACCCCTGGATCAAGAGTAGGCTTTTTCAGTAGCGGTTTTATCACAGCTACTTTAAAGGACTGTGGTACGTAGCCTGTTGATAAAGACAGATTGATCATGTCTAAAACTGAAGAGTCAATTAGAGGTAATACTTCTTTAAACAGCTTAGTCGGGATAGGATCTAAAATACAGGTAGATGATTTTGATGATGAAATTATTGAAATTAGTTGATGAGGGTCAACAGGAGTAAAACAGTCTAAAACTGTGACAGACTGAGTAACAGTTTCTACGATTTCTGCGTTTGAAGACAAAACAGTACCTGTTAACGGCAGGAGTCGATGAATTCTGTCTCTAATAGTTAGAATTTTATCATTAAAGAAGCTCATGAAGTCATTACTGTTCAGAGCTAAAGGAATACATGGTTCAACAGAATTATGGCTCTCTGTCAGCCTGGCTACAGTGCTGAAGAGAAACCTGGGATTGTTCTTATTCTCCTATATTAGTGCAGAGTAATAGGCTGCCCTGGCACTGCGGAGGGCTTTCCTGTATATTTTAAGACTGTCTTGCCAGGCGGACCGAAATTCTTCCAAATTGGTAGAACGCCATTTCCTTTCTATTTTCCGTGAAGTTTGCTTTAATTTGCGGGTTTGAGGAGTATACCATGGAGCTAACCTCCTCTGTTTAATTTTCTTCTTTTTTAGGGGAGCAACAGAGTCAAGTGTCATACGCAACGATCCTGTAGCACTATCAACCAGGAAGTCAATCTGGGAGGGACTAACGTTAGCATAAGACTCCTCTGTTGTATTGAGACATGGCATTGAATTAAATACTGATGGGATCATATCCTTAAATTTAACTACAGCACTATCAGACAGGAGTCTGGTATAAGAATTTTTGCCTACTGGCTGGTAGTCTGGTAATATGAATTCGAAAGTTATTAAATGATGGTCTGATAAAAGAGGATTCTGTGAGGAGACTATTAAGTCTTCGATTTCAATGCCATATGTCAGAACAAGGTCGAGGGTGTGGTTAAAACAGTGAGTCGGTTCATGTACATTCTGGCGGAAGCCAACTGAGTCTAATACTGAGATAAACGCAGTGCTAAGGCTGTCATTATCAACGTCGACATGTACATTAAAGTCACCTACAATAATTACTTTATCTGCTTCAAGAACTAAACTTGATAGAAACTCCAAGAACTCAGCTATAAATTCGGAGTAAGGACCAGGAGAGCGGTATACTACAACAAATAAAAGTGGCTGCACTGTTTTCCATTTCTCATGAGAAAGAGTGAGAACAAGGCTTTCAAATGAGTTATAGTCGAGTTTAGGTTTAGGGTTGATCAAAAGGCTTGAGTCAAAAATGGCTGCAACTCCACCTCCTCTGCCGCTGCCTCGAGGAATGTGGGTATTAATATGGCTCGGAGGAGTAGCTTCATTTAGGCTCACATACTCTTCAGGACACAGCCAGGTTTCAGTCAGACAAAATAAATCAACATTATGGTCTGATATTAACTCATGTACTAGAACAGCTTTAGAGGACAGAGATCTGATGTTAAGGAGTCCACATTTAATTCTCCTATCTTGTTGTACTATTGCAGAGGTTGTTCTAATTTTAATTAGATTCTTATGTTTAACTCCTCTTCTCTGTACTTTTGGTTTACTTAGTTTACGTGGTCGGGGGGCAGACACAGTCTCTATGGAGTGTTGGGTGGGTAACTGCTCTAATGGAGGCGCAGAGAAGCGTGTAGGACTGCAGCTCTGCCTCCTGGTCTCAACTCTGAGTTGTCAGGGGTTAGGTTCATAAATAAAATCGGTCAGATTTCTAGAGATGAGAGCTGCTCCCTCCAAAGTGGGATGGATGCCGTCTCTCCTAATCAGACCAGGTCTTCCCCAGAAAGTCTGCCAATTATCAATGAAGCCCACACCGTTTGCTGGACACCACCTCGACAGCCAGCGATTGAACGATGACATGCGGCTAAACATATCATCACTGGTCAGATTTGGCAGGGGTCCAGAGAAAACTACGGAGTCCGACATCGTTTTAGCATATGACACACCGATTCCACATTAATTTTAGTGACCTCCGATTGGCGTAACCGGGTGTCATTACCGCCGACGTGAATAACAATCTTACGGTATTTACGCTTATCCTTAGCCAGCAGTTTCAAATTTGATTCGACGTCGCCCGCTCTGGCCCCCGGCAGGCATTTGACTATGGTCGCTGGTGTCGCTAACTTCACATTTCTCAAAATGGAGCTGCCAATAATCAGAGTTGGTTTCTCAGTGGGTGTGTCGCCGAGTGGGGAGAACCTGTTAGAAACATGAAGCAGTTGGTGGTGACCCGTGGGCTTCAGCTTAGGACTATGCTTCCTTCGAACAGTCACCCAGCCTCCCTGGTTTCCCGGCTGCTCGGGAGCTGTCGAGGGACGGCTAGCCGGAGCTGCACTTGGTCGGTCCGCACCGACTACGGGGGCCTGGCTAACTATAGCTAATGGTTTGGTTTCCATGGTGCGGAGCCGAGCTTCCAATTCACTAAGCCTCGCCTCCAACTCACCAAATAAACTACATTTATTACACGTACCAGTATCACTAAAGGAGGCAGAGGAGTAGCTAAACATGTGACACACCAAGCAGGAGAGAGCTGGAGAGGGACAGAGAGAAGCTATCGCTAGCTGCTAGGCTAAGTTGGTATAGCTAGCAGAGCAGACAAGCGCGTAGACAAATAAAATTGACGGTCGCTAAATAAACAGACTTATGGGTGCTTGAGCAGAACTAATGTTACTCTAGAGCGCGGATAAAAGGCCGCTGTAACAAAACACAGAGCAAATTACACTCAGAGGAACAAGAGCGACAAACGCACACTACTCGTAAGGCAGCAACCAGAAACAGGAAGTGAGACGATACGCTTACCTCAACACGTCAGCACGTCAGCACGTCAGACTTCTCGCGAAGACATACCTCAACACTCCTGTATTCAGTTCCTTCCTGCCACTTTACCAACTGAGGATGGTGTTTGGATGAACACAGAAACGTCTTTGTCTTTGTCTTTAAATTATCCAGTAATTTTAATAAACCTTTTTAACAGTAAAATCCCAACCTACAAATGACCTACAACTAAGAAATACATTTTTCTATAATTACTCAAGAGACTCACAGCCTGTAGGTACCCAGTTTTGAGTATAATTTATTTCTTCTTCTTCTTCTTCTTCTTCTTCTTCTTCTTCTTCCCTCTAAGATTCCCAGTTGTTACTCCCTTGGTCCACTGCACCTACATTTAAATACCATTAGGTCAGTGTTTCATGTCTACTGATTCATACACTGAAATTACACTGTAAGTTCAGTGGAAATACACAGTAAATGTTTGAAAATTACACTTTAAATCATAGGCTTGTGTTGTGGACTAAATCCATCACTGTATTCTATCGAACAGCTGTTACAAATATGACTTCTGTTTTATGGTTATGCACAAGCAGCTAGCCTAATAGACTGTTTTGAGAGCAAGGGGAAGAGACTACAATTCCACACACCTTGGTTGTTCAGTAACAGGTCTTCTCTCCCTGGAGCTGGTCCCACCACAAGGATATGCGGTCTCGGACTGGGAGTTCCCTTTACATCACCTGGAAACTTCACCTGATCATAACCATAACTACTACTTGCCTAACCCTATCCCATACCTATACATAAACTTAACCTAAACCTAAACCTAACCTTAACCCAAGTCTTCACCCTAAAATTTAATGTTTTACATTATGGGGACCTGCATTTTTTCCCCATAAAGAAGGTGAGTCCCCACAACGTGATGAATACATGAGGGACACACACACACACACACACACACACACACACACACACACAAAGAATGATAGCTAGTAGCTACAGGGAAGGATGTGTAAATGTGTAAATGCCTCTGTAGCTCAAATGTCCCATATATGTCCCATATACACAATTTACATATTTGCCAAAATGCACAAAAGATCTTGTCTGGGTTGTTGGTGGTTTGTTGTTTGCACTTAATGCAAACACAACTGCAACCCTTTGTGCTTTATGAATCCTTTAGTTAACTGGTTTGTGAAGTCATCAAAGTCAGGTTTCACTTGTCAGCTCTGCAACAGAAGAACATGTGAAGTAATTAGCTATCTGGAGTTGTACTTTCTTTTTACTGTGATCATCCACATTTGATCTTCTCACCTGCCACTGGTGAACCATCTAACAAACAATGAACAATGTGTGCAACGACTGAATTAAACAAGGGAGAACCTTGGTAGATGCAACCTAGCCATGTTATCTCCTTTAGTTAGCTACCGTTCATTTAATCATTGTAATCTGCAGCCATTTAACCAGCACACACATTGCCAGTTTTCTGTTCATCCTCTCCTGTGTACAGGTGCTTTTTAATAGCAGCAGAACCTTGCAAATTACATTGTTAACATGTCAGGGCTTGACTTTACCATTTGCCTATTAACATTACTCTATGTCATGGGAGAAACAGTCAGTCACACTTTGAGGGGGATCAACTTGGCAGCAGGGCACCACAAGAGAGCCTTCTTTCAATAGAATATGCATCTCTCAATTATTTGAATGCTTCCATTATTTCTGCAGTATTTTGGCAGCTACCTTGGTTAATGAGTTAATTAATGAGTCTTGTTGGAATTCTTCTGTCAATTAACTACTTAACAATAATGTTCAGATTATTGTAATTGTTTCCATTGTTACAGCCTATAGTTCAATCACTCATGTTCACTCATGACACTAGTGATGGTGAGATGAAGCTTCTTGAAGCCTTGAAGCCTTCCAGCCAAATGGTTCACCAAAAGGTTAATTTCTTGAGGCTTCATGTGCACACAAACCCTCCTGCTGCTGAGGTGCCTGATTTAATACATTAGGACTTTCATGTCCTACCAAGGCATGTTACTAACTTAGCTTCTTCCCTGGAGTCCTTGTACTTTTGTACTTTGTTGTCTTGGTTCCCAGTAGCTGAACCTGGATTGTAGATTTTAGCTATGTCTCCCACCATGGCCCTGCCTGACATCCACTGCAACTGCCACTACTATTAGCCATACTTCCATTACTATTACATCCACTGTCACTGTTAGTGACTGCATTTCTGTCTGTCTGTCTCTGTCTGTCTCTCATTCTCTCTCTCTCTCTCTCTCTCTCTCTCTCTCTCTCTCTCTCTCTCTCTCTCTCTCTCTCTCTCTGAGTGTGTGTTGGGAGTGACAGGGTGAGTGTGTCGGAGAGCATTTGTTGAGCGTGTAAGTGTTTCAAACCTTTTTGGCTCTTTTTCTTGCACTGAGTGTTGGAAAAAGTGTTTTTGAATATTTATAAAATTTTGTTTCATTGTTGGTTTTAGTGTGTTTTCGTGCTGCCGCCGCATCCTGCCATTTATTCATGGCCACTGCGTGTGGTATCTCAGGTTTGGAGAAACTCACCCGCAGACATGCCAACAAACTCTCTCCACCTTTTGATGTGTTGGTGGAGGACTGTGGCCTGGCTGTGGGTGAAGTGGTGGGTTGTGGAAGTGTTAAATCAGCTTCCAGGATGAACAATGCTGTGGTGATTTTCCTGGACAGCACTGAAAAAGCCAGTCACCTGGTAGAGAGCAGGGCGGTGATTCAGGGGATGTTAACACTGGTGTTTTTCCTTGTTATTCCGGTAAAGAAGGTGATTGTGTCTAACGTGCCCCCTTTTCTAAAAAACGAGCTGTTGGAAAACGAGCTAGCTCGTGTCCCCCTTGAAGCTGATTCCTCTCGGCTGTAAGTCTCAGCTGCTCAAACACGTCGTGTCGTTCAGGAGATAAGTATCCATGGTCCTAAATGGAAACAAGGATGAGCTAAATATAGCTCTCCGTTTCCGTATCTATAACTTCGATTACACAGTCCATGTTACCACTGATACGCTCAGATGTTTTGGATGCGGAGCAGAGGGTCACCTGATCTGTTCATGCCCCGACAGAGCGGGAGAAAAGCAGGCAGCAGAGCCGCCTGTCAGAGCTCACAGCCAGCCTGTGGCTCAGGGCGAAGCGTGGAGTGAAACACAGCGCGAGGCGCGAAGTGCGGAGTGAAGAGAAGGGTGCACAGAGCAGTACAGACGACACACGCACACAACTGCAGACAGTGAGGAACAGGTGAAGGGTCAGACAGAGGAAGAGGTCACCTCTCAGACTGAACAGGCAGAGCCCAGAGTTCAGACTCTGGTGAAGGAGCTTGAGAATTCGAGCTTTTCTGAGGAACACGAAGGGGCTGAGAGCTGTGAAGGCGGAGGAACACTTTCCAGACCTTCAGTTATTTCATGACTCCATCAAGTTCTTCTTGAGGACGTCAGGAGGGCTTGGGCAGCCTTCCTTCACTGACCCAGAGACTTACCGTCTGAAAAAACTGTTGGTTAAAGTGCAGACACAGATAGAGAAAGATGACTAAGATGAAGATATTCTCCCTCTTCTTCTATTTGTTGCCCTTTGTCTTATTGTTGTTTACATGCAGCCTGATCATGTGTGAGATGAAGATTGGCTCTTTAAACATTAACAGTGCGAGAGAAGATGTATGTTTGATCTCTGTGACGTGTAGAGACGTTTCCATCCTGCTCAGAGACACGTCACCTGGGTTCACAGCAGAGAACTGGATGTCTCTGGCCAGGCTGGACAGAATGTAATGTTTTAACTATCACTTCAGTATTTTTAAAGGTGTTTCCATCAGCCCAGTGGGTTTCTTTGTCCACTCTCCGGTGCACTGTGTGCTGTCTGTCAGAGACGTTAAATGTAAGAGTGCGTACTGGCACTTTAACACCAGTCTGTTAGCGGACAACAGGTTGCAAAAGGCCTCCTTCTGGAGTGATTTCAGACAAACAGTCTGATTTGAGCTCCTTGCAACAGTGGTGGGACGTGGGCAAAGGTCAGAGCAAGCAGCTTTGTCTGCAGTACACTCTCAATGTCACAAAGGACATGGCCCGGTCTATGAGAGATCTGGAGAGAGAAGTAGTGGAGCTTCAACATCTAACAGACTCCACAGGAGATCGAGAACATTTTCAAGTTCTCAAAGAAAAAAAACAGCTCTGACTGACCTGCTGGGTATCTCTGCACAGGGACCTCTGGTCCACTCACATTTCAGGCACATCGTTGAGATGGACAGTCCTTCTCACTTCTTCTTCGGTCTAGAGCGTAAAAATGGACAGAGGAGGCTCTGATGCACTCTCTGTGGTCTGACACCGGACAGCTGCTGTACGACCCTGCTGAGATCCGTCAGCACGCTGTGGATTTCTACAAAGGACTTCATAAGGCCGAGCTCCAGGAGGAGGCTGAGGTGACCACGGCCTTCTTCGAGGGGCTGCCTCAGGTCTGTGAGGAGGACAATGTCGAGCTGGAGGCTCCAGTGTCTGCTCGGGAGCTGCAGGACACCCTGCAGAGCCTGCAGAATGGGAAGGCTCCAGGGATAGACGGCCTCCCTGCTGATTTTTATAAGGTATTCTGGCCAGTGCTGGGGGAAGATCTGTTGGTTGTCCTCAGATACAGTCTGAGTAAGGGGCAACTGCCTCTGAGCCACAGGGGGCTGTTCTCACCCTGCTCCCAAAGAAGGCCTGCAGGACATTAAGAACTGGAGGCCCAAGTCCTTACTCTGTACAGACTATAAGCTGCTGTCAAAGGTGTTGGCCAAGAGGCTGAAGAAAGTGATGGAGCAGATCTTTCACAGGGACTAGACGTACTGCATACCTAGCAGGTTGATAACTGACAACATCGCTTTAATTCGTGACATTTTGGACCTCTCTGGTTCATTGGGCTGTGAGCTTGGTCTGATTTCTCTGGACCAAGAAAAGGCTTTTGACCGGGTTGAACACCAGTACTTGTGGCGGATGCTGCAAGCTTTTGGGTTGAGCTCTGGTCTTATAGCCAAGATCAGGGTCCTGTACTGTGACATTGAGAGTGTACTAAAAGTTAATGGTGCCTTAAGTGCTCCTTTTAACGTCCTGAGGGGCGTCAGACAGGGGTGCCCTCTCAGGCATGTTGTACTTCTCTGGCCATCGAGCCCCTTTTACCTTTTACTGAGATCAAACCTGTCTGTTTTTTCTTTTCCAGGTCTTAAAAAACCATTAGTAATGTCTGCATATGCTGACGATGTCATCGTTTTTGTTAAAAAACAGGAAGACATTAATAGGTTGCATCAAACCGTCATGGACTTTGGAAAAATCTCCTCAGCTAAAGTCAACTGGCTGAAGAGCGAGGCTTTAGCTGTGGGTGGCGGGCTGAGCAGGAAGTTAGTGTTACCAGGAGGCCTGGTTTGGAAGAGATGAGGGCTGAAGTATCTGGGAGTTCATCTCAGACATGAATCCTGAGACATGAGCTGGGAGAATGTACAGGAAAAGGTCCAGGCCAAGCTGGACAAATGGAAATGGATTCTGCTAAAAATGTCTTTTAAAGGTTGAGTGCTTGTGATTAATAACCTTATGTCTTCCATGTTGTGGCATCGTCTGGCGTGTGTGCCCCCCCCCCCCCCCCCCATGTTAAAATGACTGTAACTGCTGGTCATTGAAAGAGTCCACGCTTCATATTGATGTCCACAAGAAGGTTTAATCTTCACAGAAGCAATAGTACTTGGTGGTACACCGTGAAAACTATAAACAAAGTTCTAAACAAAGTATACAGTTCTCTGAAAACTTATTAAAATTAATAATTACCGTGTTCGCCTGGATGACCAACAGAAAACAAATAAAAACAGATGGGATGAAAAATTCACCGCTTAACCCGCCAGATCTCTCTCTGTCTCTCTTCCGCGTTGCGCCTTGCGTCTGTGTCACATGACATTCAATATAACTTCATCATATAGGACGAACAATGAAACATCCATCCATCCATCCATTTTCTATGCCGCTTATCCCTTTCGGGGTTGCGGGGGGGGCCGGAGCCTATCTCGGCTGTCAATGGGCAGGAGGCGAGGTACACCCTGGACCGGTCGCCAGCCGATCGCAGGGCACTAACACACAACCATTCACACTCACACTCACACCTAGGGGCAATTTTAGAGTCACCAATCAACCTAATGAGCATGTTTTTGGTCTGTGGGAGGAAGCCGGAGTACCCGGGGAGAACCCACGTATGCACGGGAAGAGCATGCAAACTTCACACAGAAAGGCCCGACCCGGGAATCGAACCGCCAACCTTCTTGCTGTGAGGCACGCACACTACCTGCTGCACCACCATGCAGCCAACAATGAAACAAAACTAGATTAAATTAATTATTTTATGAGGAGAAGATGACCAAAAGTACACTGAACAAATATTACAACACTGCTTTCAGAAGTAACTTCACTTAGGGTGAATCCCATTTCTCTTTTCTACCCCTACCCCTTAGCCCTACCCCTTGTCCCTTGCCCCTTGAAACGGAGTGCCAAGGGGTAGGGCCGAAAGTCAACCCCTCCGAATTGGGACACTCCTTCGACAATCGCGTACGTCATCAGTAGTCGCCGCTGCCTCTTACGTAGGCAGATGCGACAAGCTAATGCTACCGTCACATTCAATTTGTGTATGACATTCCTGCATGTTGTATCCCACAACGCTATCAATGTAACTGAATACCAGCAGCGAGGTTGCCAAAGTTATTATTGATAACGTTATCACTGCAGATTATCATCAGGGCTGCCCACAGAGCACCACTAGTGGCATTCAGCCTGGCAACGGTAACCACGTAACTGAAGCCTTGACTACTATCGATTTTTTTCGGGGTTTTTTTTTACGAGGAAAATGACCACTACACATTGAAACAACGTTAAAATAGACAATAAAGTGGTTTTCGTACATTTTAAAACTTCGTTCATGGAGAAATTACCGGTCTTGCAAGGCATTCTGAGAAATCTGTCGTACCCCTCCGTTTGGAGTGTGCCTCGGAAAAATCTCCGTTTGGAGGGGTATATAGCCCTACCACTTCCCCCTACCCCTCCGTCATAATGGGAATTGGGACACCCCTACCCCTCCACGTGAACGTGCAAAACGTAGGGGTAGGGCCAAGGGGGAGGGCCAAGGGGTGAAATGGGATTCAGCCTTAGTGATCCTAAACTTGCTGTGTTGTCATGGCAACCTAAGGACAGCGTCAGCTACACTCCCAACAAATTACCTTTGATTATTGAATAACCAAACACATATAACAGTAACCATTAGTGCTGTCAGGCGATTAAAAAAATTAATCTAATTAATTACAGGATTTGTAATTAATTAATCTAATTAATCGCATTTTAATCTCATATCTGCTAAAGGTCCCCAAATAAAGAATTTGAATTCTAGGACATGACAATTCACTGACATTCACATTACAGCTGGTGAATTCTTTTCATCACTGTAGTTCTCGACAGTAGCTGGAAATTAGAGTCAGATGACGCTATCTGAAACGTCTCTTTTAGGCCCTCGTCTTCCACGATTGAAATCGGCCTGCAATCAGCAGCAACCCACTTTACGATTGAGTTTGTCAGTTTTTCTGTCGTGGCTTTGCTCATTCGTTTTCCTAACTCAGCAAGTGTGGGTTGGCGGAGTGAGCTCACGGTAGCACTAGCGGCACTAACAGCAACTACATGTTTAGCGTTTAAATGATAATTCAAGCTGGAGCTGCTGCGGTGATAGGAAAATTCTTTTTTACACAAGGTACAAATCACTGCGTTCTTGTTAACAGTCCCGTCTTTGTTCTTTTTATAAATAAACTTGCCGTTCAAAGGTCCAAGTAGGCTTGCCTCGCTCTCCGGTGTTGCATCCATGTCTGTTGTCACCCTGCTTTTGACTAGTGGCGCAGGTAGGATGCGACCTCACTGCAGCCTACGGGTCACTCAAAGGGCCAAATTTAAAATGCTTGCGCATTGACTTGCCACTCATGATTAATTGCGTTAATTTTTATAGCGCGTTAATTTGCAGCGTAATTAATTAATCTAATCGCGTTAAACTGACAGCCCTAGTAACCATACATAACGTGTTACGCTCTCCATGACTTAAAATCAAAGGTAATTTCTAAGTAACTTGCTAAAGCCCTCAGAAAACTTTAGAAACAAGACAATATGTTTGATAAAGTGTATAACTTTCCTGTTGAAACTAACTTGTTTACCAACAGTAAACTTTAGACTGTTCCTTGCAATAAACCACCTTCCTTTTTCAATCTAGAGAGGGGGTAGTTATTAATGACTGGCTGGATCTCAGTCTTCAGATCTCAGAATTTTTAGCTGCTTTCTACAAGAACAACTAACTTCTGAATGGGTCTTTCTAGGATAGATGGTTTGCTGAGGCGTTCATCACCTTTTCCTAACTTCCGCTCTCCTAACTGTATTGTTGCTCTTCGTACCTGTCCATCATCATCCTCATGCACTTCAAGAACCCTGGCAAGTTTCCACTCATTTCGAGGGAGTTCCTCTTCCTTAACAATGACAATATCACTAACTTTTACATTTCATTTTAGAGTGAGCCACTTTTGCCTTAGATTGATATTGGCAAGATACTCTTTTCTCCATCTGCCCCAAAACTGCTCTGACAGATATTGCACTCTTCTCCAATGCTTTCTGGCCTATAAGTCCTCCTTGATAAATTTGCCAGGTGGAGGCAGTGGGACTGAGGATTTCATTGTGAGGAGATGGTTGGGGGTCAAAGGTTCCAAGCTTTTTGGGTCAGTGATAGTGTCCACTGTAAGTGGACGGTTGTTAACAATGGACATGGCTTCATAAAAGAACGTTCTTAAAGAAGCGTCATCCAATCTTCCAGAACTGCTTGCAAGGACAGAGCTGAGTACATTTCTCACTGTCCTAATCTGCCTTTCCCATATGCCTCCAACATGACTTGCACTTGGGACATTCATGCGGAAGTCACACTGCCTGTCTGCCAGAAATACAGCGATTCTGTCTTTGTCCATTTCATTCAGAGCTCTTTCCATTTCATTTCTTGTTCCAACAATGTTGGTTTCCTGATCTGATCTTATATGCCTTACAGCTCCACGGATAGCTATAAAACAACGTAAAGCGTTCATGAGTGCATCCGTTGTCATGTCTTCTAACATCTCTACATGAATTGCTCTGGAGCATAGGCACGTGAAAAGGAGACCATACCGTTTGTGCACCTTGCAACCCTGTTTTGTATAAAATGGGCCAAAACAATCCATACCACAGTAGGTGGATGGTGGTGAGGGGTCAACTTGGTCACTGGGCAAATCTGGACGCGGTTTGCGACAAAAACATAAAACCGTTTGGCTTCGTTACTGATATAACCTAGGACAACTCGTGAGTCCGTCCAGAAAAACTCTCTTTCCTTTCCTTTAGCACATTGCTCATGGCTGCCAAAACCGCTGCTGCAGTCAACTCTAACCTTGGTATAGTGACTATTTTTGTGGGCACAACTCTTGACTTGCCCATGATCAAGGAACAGTGCACCTTATCTACACCTACCAGTCTGATATATGAGCACTGACCGTAGCCCTGACTGCAAGACCCTACTTAAGTTCCCTGGAATGAAGTATCTTGGGATCTGAATCCTATCAAGATTTTTTATGTCCTTCACCCAGCTCTCCCACCTTGGCTCCAACTCATGTGGCAGCGGTTCATCCCAGGCAACCCCCTTTTGACACATCTCTTGAAGGATTTGCTTTCCTGCCAAGATGAATGGGGCTAAGAATCCTAGCAGATCATACACGGATGCCACCACTGAGAGGATTCCACGTCGCGTAGCTGGTTTCTCATCAAGCAAGACTTTGAAACCGAAGGTGTCATTTTCCGCATTCCACCGTACCCCTAGCACTCTCTGCATCGGAAGATCATCATGGGTGAGATTCACGTTCTTCACCTCTGCAGCACACTCAGTGGCACAGACCGACTCCAAAACCTCTCGGTTGGAGACAAATTTATGAAGATGTAGTTTTCCTTTAGCACACACCATTTGGGTGTGCTTCTTTAACCAGCTTAACTGCCACATCTACAGATTCTACACTTATGAGGCCGTCATCTACGTAGAAGTGCTTCCTGATGAAGCTAGCTGCCAAAGGATACTCATTCTCATTCTGGCTGACAAGATGCTTCAAACCATAGTTGGCACAGCCTGGTGATGACGATGCTCCGAAGAGGTGGACCTTCATATGGTACTCTCTGGGTTCTGAATCTGTGTCACCATTATCCCACCACAGGAAGCGGAGGAAATCTCTGTCCCTTTCGCTAACATGGAACCTGTGGAACATTTTCTCCACATCACATTGCGATGGGATGTTTACGGAACCGGCAGAGCACTCCACTGAGCCCATTTGTAAGATCAGGCCCTGTTAGCAGATGGTCATTTAAGGAAGTGCCCTCATACTTTGCTGAGCAGTCAAAAACCACCCTGATCTTATCTGGCTTTCTGGGGTGGTAAACCCCTTGGTGTGGGATGTACCACGCATGCCCAGGTTCTGCAGGCTTGTCTGCTCTTTCAGCATCGCCATCTCTGAAGATGCCTTCCATAAACTTTACATAATCACTTTTGAATTTAGGGTCTCTGTCAAGCTTTCTTTTAAGGTGCTTTAGCCTGGTCAAGGCAAGCTTTTTGTTGTCAGGGAGATGAGGACGAGCTTTGAAGGGAAGGGGCATCTCAAGGTGACCACACTCATTCTGCTGAATGCTTCCCTTTAAGATCTGCAGGAAATGAATATCTTCCTGCGAGATGCTCTTTTCACCTGGTCTGGTGTCTGCAAAGTCTAGCTCAAGCACCTTTATAACAGCAGCTGGTGAGCTGAGGTGGAAGCTCTGTGACAGATACACGGTGACACAGACCAGTTACATCTCGTGAGTTGACTTTGTGTGGTGCACTCCCCACAGTGCTCCAACCTAAGTCTGTTTTGACTGCGTAGGGCTCGTAGTCACCACCAGTGATGACCTTTCGAGGTGCAAGCACTTAGGAGCAGTCATAACCAATCAGAACCCCTAACTCACAATCCATCAGTGAAGGCATTTCTGGAGCTATGACCTTAAGGTGCTTCCATTTACTGGCTGTCTCACGAGTGGGGATGTGTGCACGTTCAAAGGGAATGAAATCTCTTGTGTAGGCAGGAGGCAAGTTGATTAAGTTATCTGAATTGAAGCCTTTTACTTTAAGTCCACTCACTCTCTGACTTTTCACAATTGAGTCCTTTGCCATCATGGTGGAGAGTTTTAGTTTAACTGGCTCCATTACAGTCCTTAGTTTCTCACATACCTCTGTGTTAACAAATGTGTGACTGCTTTGGGTGTCCAGTAGGGCATACACCAGGATTTCAGAGTCTGGGGTGTTAGGTGATGAGATCAATACTGACACGATCACTGATGTGCTTACACCTTCATCTCCAGTGACACAGCAGGATAATGAGGAGGTATTTTCTCCACCTTGGGAGACACTTTGTATAGAAGATTAGTCTACATGTGGACGGTCTTCATGCAGCGGAGTTGGATAGTTCCTTTTGCATATGCCACACATGGCTTTGTTTCTGCAGTCTTTCGAGATGTGTCCTCTTCTTAGCCATGCAAAGCACAGTTTACTGTCCTGAACAAACTTTCTCCTTTCTTCCAAAGATTTTTCCATAAGTCTTTGACATTTATGTATTGAGTGGTTTTCTCCACAGCACGTATACTTAAATGGGTTTGGACTGTGTGCTGATGTGCTCAGTTTCTTTGGTTTGTTTGAATCCTTTGACTTGTCATCAAAATCAATGCCTTTGGTCGTGTGACTTGCATCTGAGGCCTTTACATTAGTGGCAAAGGTGTTTGCCTTTGGTCTCTTTATTTCTCTAAAGGACTCTTTCTTCAGAAGGCTTTAGTGCATGCAGTGATGACACTGGATTGCATGCTATCCCAGCTTCCTTGGAGATGAATGAAGCAAACTCTTTAAAGCATGGATAGTCTTTAGCTTGATCTAATTGCTCTGTGACGTAGCGATTCCATCTAGATGTAACCCAATCAGGGAGTCTGACTAGCAGCCTCTGATTCTCTTCGCAGTCGTTCAGAATCTGCAGACCCTTGACATGAGGCATGGCATCACTACATGTTTAGAGAAAATCACTAAACTCTCTTAGCTTAACATAGTCCTTTGCACTAATCCTTGGCCATTTGTTAAGCTTGTCTTTGTAGGCACATACAACAACCTGTCTGCAGAATTTGAGCATCGTCTCTCTATGAGGGCTTTAAAGCTTGTGCTCCATTCTGTAAACTTAATTGGGTCACCGTGGAAGACAGAAGGTTCTGGGATAGGAAGTCGAGTTAACACCATTGACTCCTTTAGTGTCTGCACTAAGGTTGCCTCATGTTCTGAGACTTGTCCTTCTTGACATCCAGTGTAAGGATTAAGCAGTCTAGCACATTTTGCCTTGCTGTATGGGGGGCTACTGCTCTCACTTTTGACCTTTAACTCCTCCTCATCGTACACCCTGAGCTTTGGCTCAATGACTCCAATATCTCTTTGGTTTTCCAGTCTTTTAAGCTGTTGACGCTGAGCTTCAATTGCAGCTTCCATTTCGATTTCAGCTTTCTTTGCTGCTAACTGCGCAGCTGTTTCTGCTCTTTTAGCTGAAATACTGGGAGTCACTGAGGAGCGGCTGGAGGTGGGGCTAATCGAAGCAGCTTTGGAAACTGAGGATCCATATATGGACTTAGCATATTCATTGTCTAGCAGCAAGCATAACCTTGCTTTCTCTGCCTCTGCATCAAACTCCTCTCCCTCTTCGGTTAGCCGACCTTCATTAACCCCATTAGATCTGCTGTTACAGCTGTGCATGCATCTATTTTTCGCCTGATCTCTTGGCTAGGTATCATTTGGAGTCTAATGTTGATGTATAGCTCTTTCAGTTCAGACTCTAGTTTTTCAACTGTATCCATCATATCATATAAGTCAGTCTCAGAGCACTCATGCCTTAATTTTGTACGAACCTCTCTGGCTAGGATTTTCCATTTTTCATATGCTAATTTGAATTTATTTTCTCTCTTAGCTGATTCTTGTTCTTTAAGCTCCAGCATTTTGGGGATTAAACTTTGCTCACGGGAAGATTTTCTTAATTTATCTGCATTTGCTTCAGCTAAACCAAGCTCTTTTGGCACTGTTTCAGTTTTCTCAGTTTTAAAATGCCATCTTTTGTGACACCCCCTGCCTACACTTTCTCTGTAGCATCTTTCTCAGAGTTTAGTAACCTTTTCCTTTCTGACTGGGAATCAGCCTGCTCAGCTAACTCACCCCACTGTGACAAAAATTCACTCTGAACTGACATTTTTTGTGTGAAAAGTCTAAGCAGGCTGCCCTTTAAAGTAGAAAATGAGAAATCCTATTAGTTTCGAAAATGAAACACTTTTCTCAAGTTAACTTCAAATACCCTCAAACTTAATGTCTGAATCCTTACATCAGAAATGACAAATTTAAGGATGAATTCAACCAAACTTACAAGTGTCTAAACATTACAGCCTTATAGCAAACGGATGAGAAACTTGATCACTGTCAACAGGAACATAAATTATTCATCCCTTTTAAATCAGTCTCTTATATATAGTCCCAAGCTCCTTTTACTTCTTACTTTGCAATATTCAGCTTCTTTTTACCTTGTTGTGGGACTGTCCATCAGTTACTGGAGGTAGAATTTTAATCGGCACAGTCCGACCTGAAGACGCACACCAACGCAGGAGATGCAGCATGCCACAGAATGACGCAGAGCTGCTCGTTGAAACCTGAAGTCCGTTGCCGAGGATGGAGCAAATCTTTAGATTAACTAATTAATTAGAAACTGCTCCAAGTAGGCGGTACAATAATCTGCATAACATTCTGTGCAATAACTGAACTGAACAATTTTTTGGGAAACAATCTGTGCAACAATCTTGTATATACTATGTGTTAACTAGATGCACTCTTTAATATTCTATTCTGTTATTGATGCTGCTGTGAAATTCGGAATTTCCCCTCGTGGCATGAATAAAGGAAAATTGAATTGAATTGAATTGAATTGAATTGAATTGAATTGAATTGAATTGAATTGAATTGAATTGAATTGAATTGAATTGAATTGAATTGAATTGAATTGAATCTGCAGGCTGAGACCAACAGTTCACCACAGGATGACGCAGAGCTGATAATCAGGCCATTAAAGTTAGGCCACAGAAATAAGTCCTAAAAAAATAATCCACATATCCACATTCAAGTCTAAGGGTTCGGGAAAACTAAAAACATGGTGACAACGGTGGACTTCGAACACAGGAGACTGTTGTTCGTTTCCCATTTCCTTCTGACAGTCAGTATGCGTTACTGTTAAGACCATGATTGTTGCCTAACCTTAACTTAGTACTTATTTTCACCCAAACCGTAAACCTAAAAAAGTCATTTTGTGCCCACACCTGACCTGATTGTGGCATTGTGACATCATAAAACTGCACATAACATAACAAAACATACACATAATATGGAAATTAAAAAAATAAATTAAAAAAAAAAAAACAATCTTACTTTAAACCCTCCATACCCATGTCATCTACAACCCCCTATTCTTTCATCCCTGCTTATCCATCAAATTCTATCATAAACCCCTGCCCCCCTTAAGAATTCTATCAGTGCCCTAATCTGTGCCCTCTCTCCCATACTTAGCAGTCCTTTCAGTGTGAATTCCTGTATCCCTAAGTCGTTCATCCTATTCATCATCTCCTCTCTCTCCACCTCATACCTCCTACACCTCAGAACTACATGCTCCACTGACTCCTCCTCCTCCTGACACCCCTCACACAGCCCTGTCTGGTGCTTCCCTATCAGTTTCAGTGTTTTATTTAGTGCACTATGCCCCAACCTTAACCATAAAACTGATTGATTTTTTAACAGTGATTTGTTTCGTACAACCAAAATGATGTCTTCCTACTCATGGGGCATATGTATGTAAATCACCTTATTAAGAGGACAGTATCAACTGGACCATGGCTTTATCCTTAACTGCAATCTGTATTTGTGTTACTGCTGAAGGGTAGCCATTTGGTATTTTTATATCCATTCAGATGCATATCCACACAGAATTTTAAAATAAAATGGGAATGTTATGAAAGCAAATGACAATTATTTTTTACTTTTAACAGGAAAACCATGATAAAATTACCATGAAAAGACTTCACAGTAATATCTCTTTGAAAAAGACTGTATGACTGCTGACAGAGAAAAAACTTCAGAGAAAAAACAAAATTCATGGCAAAGAAATGGCAAAGTACACTAAAATGTAAACGAAAAACATGGTTAGTAGCACTCTATAGGAAGAATGTATGAAGGTTTATGACAGAATCTTCAAAGATTCAACAGCATTAAAAGTAAGAGCATTGTTTAAACAGTACTGTTTTCTGAGTTAATAATTGTTTTGTGATCTGGTAAGTGTTGTCAGTTATTGAAGCCATGTGAGACCCTGGCTAACTTAGAGGCAGAGGGGAATGGACTGGTGTACTCTCAAGTCTGAAATAGCACAAATCTATGGCTTGATGGTTGCTGATATTACCTGCACCAACTGCCCGGGAGCACATGCATATTTCATTCTGACCAATCAGCAACTGCCAGACTGAAAGCATCGATTTCATTTACACAGAATTTCTACCTTTCAGGCAACTACTGATGTCAGTTAATTTCAGTTAACTATGAAAATCAAACCTGAGAGACTTGAAACTAACCTTAGATGTAATAAGTCATTTACCAGTAATACTGGGCCATTCAATGATGCTATCATGTTTTTTCAGAAGCAATCTGAAATTAACTGACAGCAGGTCATTTCAGTGCCTAATGGAGGGACAAAACTATTTGTTTTTCAGTTTAAATTTGAGGAATACCTTAAAGGCTGCACAGCAGGTTGCACACACACCACAGGCATGACAACACAGTTAAAGTTTACTTTATGTTCAGGGTTTATTAAACCATTTTTCTAGAATACCTTCTGGTTTACCTTTCTTTTTAAAAGACATAACCAAAATGAACAAACCTATTACTGAATAAGCAGACACTGAGTCAGAATTGATTTGTTGTCTAGTATTAGCCCATAAATTACAATACCTTCAAAGTCACTTGGGAATGAGAGATGATCTAATCTTGTGTTTTGAATTTTGGTTGTGAGTCTTTCATTCAAATTATTTAACTGCAAATGCAGTTAAATGGTCAAAACAATTAAATGAACTGAGAGAACCTCTCACATATTTTTGTCTCACTTAAATAGATTTTCATGATTATGCATTGTGGTGCAGCAGTCGCACAACTTTAGAGCTTAGATGAAGAGATTTTGTTTGCTGTTACAACAGCAAGAATAAAAAGGAGAGACAAAGACCATTTACACACTTACTTAACAGCAGCTGAAAATCTATTTTTGCTGACCTCACACTTTGTTACATGGATGTAGATGTGAATACAAGCAGATTTAATGCATGTCATGAGTCATATCAACATAAAGTACAGTAAGTGAAATTTAGTTTACAATTACAAATGTACAAGTTTTTGTTCTTTACTGTGTAGCCAAATTAGTTGGTTGGTGACTGAGAAGCAGCCCTTCTTTGTGTTAAGATGTGTTAATCAATAAGATGGAAACCATGGAAACTTTGGTTGGATTGAAAACAGTAAGCATGTCAGTATGATGACATCATGTCAAGCAGCTCCAGTTAAGATGTAAAAATCCAATCTCTAGTCACTCAAGTCACTTCTTTACATAACCCAGTATTGATTGGTGGGGTTGGTTCATCCATTCCTGAGGACTCTAAATGGGAGCCCATGTCCTGGTATGATGACATCTGCGGTGCGAAGCGCCTCCTGTCGGCTGACCTCCTGTACTGCAATGTTCATACTCAGGTCCCGCCAGCTGTCCTCATCTGAGCAGCACTCAAACAAGTCCCCTGCAACAAGCACTGTGCCTACTGAGGTTCCCTTCACCTGAACACTGACATCTTGTCCCGTGTGGCCTGGACTGGGAAGGACAGATATCTGTGGGACAGAGGAGACAGTGTAAAAACTGACAGTGTCAGCAGATGACACAGCTACTGCTGAAGCTACTGAGCCGGATCACAGGCTGACTTCTTTATTTTATTTTGTTTGCTTTTTTATGCTTCCACAGCGGAGACAACCCTGGCCAGAGACATTAAGTTTTCTGGTTGCCTGTTCAGTAACTTTATTACGTTTCTCAGCAAGCTTTCTTTTGAAATTCTAACCGGACATTGCACATTTACTTTTGCGACCTTGACTGCAGAGCCCTGCACACTGCAAAATTACGCTAAAGCAGTAACCAGTGCCTTAAAAAGTGATGCCAAGGAGTCCTGAGAAATCGTCCATATATGATGAGTTGTGAGTACTAGTGCCAACCATCTCTTTATCTCAGTGAAAGTGACTTTTTTTTCCCATCATGGCCATGGGTGATACAAATCTGAAGTCCTCACTGAAACCACGGATTTATCCAAGATTTTGTTAATTGTGCTCTAATTTAGTTCATCACCACACTCAATCACTGCAGGGGTGAACCCATGAACAAACGTTGTATGTCTGTTTCCTGTCCTGCATCAGGAGATTTTTTTTTTGTTTTTTTGTTTTTTAGTTACAGCGTTTTCTTATGAGAACAACCTAGTGGTTTTTGTGGACACAACGCCGTCTGCAGCGTTTGCTACCTTGCAAGCTGGAATACAGTCACTTTATGCTGGAACATCTTTAAATCCCCACTGAAGATGTGACAAACATGAATTCCAGATACTTACATGCTCATCTATAGAGTACGCGTGGCCCTCTGCCAGCTTGTTGGGACGGTATGTGTCCCCCTCACTGATATCATATCCCACAATTGTAAGTGCTGTTGGAAAAAGACTCAGATTTCCGACGTGGTCTGAATGGCCGTGAGTGCCCACGACCAAGTTAATGTCTCCCGGTGCCAGACCCCTCTCTTTCAGTGTCACTAAGAGAAAGTCTCGGTCCCACGGCCCACCAGTGTCCACCAGAATTTTCCTTGGTCCTGTTAAGAGGGTGACTGTCCCGTCAGCCCTAAACGTCCCGTCGGTCTGACGACGACAGTATCCAACTTTAAGAACGGACACGGAGTAAGGCTGACCAAAAAAGTCCAGCTGAGACTCCGACAGAGGGGCTATTCGAAAATTACTAAAGCCCACTTTAATGTCTGCCTCCATAATGTCGTCGTCGTCTTCTTCTTCTTCTTCTTCTTCTTCTTCTTCTTCTTCTTCTTCGTCGTCGTCTTCTTCCTCTTCTTCTTCTGGTTTAACGGCGGTTGGCATCCAGCTTATTGGTGCATTATCACCACCTTCTGTTCCGGAGTGTGGACCAAACAGTAGACTTGCAGTCTTATTCCTTTACCTAACTAAATCAAAAGCCATATTATACACATAATATGGAAATTAAAAAAATAAATTAAAAAAAAAAAAACAATCTTACTTTAAACCCTCCATACCCATGTCATCTACAACCCCCTATTCTTTCATCCCTGCTTATCCATCAAATTCTATCATAAACCCCTGCCCCCCTTAAGAATTCTATCAGTGCCCTAATCTGTGCCCTCTCTCCCATACTTAGCAGTCCTTTCAGTGTGAATTCCTGTATCCCTAAGTCGTTCATCCTATTCATCATCTCCTCTCTCTCCACCTCATACCTCCTACACCTCAGAACTACATGCTCCACTGACTCCTCCTCCTCCTGACACCCCTCACACAGCCCTGTCTGGTGCTTCCCTATCAGTTTCAGTGTTTTATTTAGTGCACTATGCCCCAACCTTAACTTTGTCAACACAATCTCCTCTCTCCTGTATCCACTGCTCATCCTCCCACCTCTAACACTCTTGAATTTGATAAAGATGCTTCCCTTTCTCCTCTCCATCCCACCTTTCTTGCCACATTACATTGGTCTTTTCCCAGACTACACTTTTAACTTCTGCTTTGCTGATACTGAGACTGTCTCGGGTTGTTTAGCACCATGTATATATGTGTAAAATCACTATACTCTGTCATTACATGACATCTAAAAGCACTCACCAAATCACCCGTACCTTTTTCCTTCCTTTTAGCTTCTAACAAATACCAATCAACCTCAGGCCACACAAGCATCCATGGAGCCACCTCTGAATAAACTACTGTTGGACTTACATTAAGATTGAATACTCCAAATTCTTTTGTTATATTATTCGCTTCTCTAGCAAAGTTTTGTCTCTGGCTCCTCCCATCCTCCCAGCAGTCCTTCAAGACTCCCTTCGTGGGATGAGAATCATTGTGCCCCTTCAAATTAGCCCAGTAGTTTGTCATCAATTGCCTTCTTCTGATTTCTAGAGGCATTTCACCCTGTTCTACCTGTAGGGCAGGAACTGGTGAAGTCTTTATTGCCCCACTACACACTCTCAGAGCCTGTGCTTGAATCACATCCAATTTGTTTAAAAGAGACTTAGCTGCTGACCCATAAGCCACACTGCCATAATCAATCACAGACCTTATCAGTGCTACATATAGCCTCTTCAGTGCTGAACAGCTTGCACCCCATTCCCTTCCAGTCATACATCTCATAACATTTATTACCTTTTTGCATTTCTTTTCAATTCTCCTGATATGATCTGCCCATGTTAGCCATGAATCAAAAAGAACTCCCAGAAATTTAAATGTTCCAACCCTTTCTAATGTTTCCCCATACATCTTCAACTTCATCCCTTCCTCAATTCATTTCCTGGTGAAAAATATTGTTTGTGTTTTTTCCACTGAGAACCTGCACCCCCAATCATACCCCCACTCCACCACTTCATCAATTGCACCTTGAACTTTCCTTATTGTGTGCTCCATGTTCCTTCCTCTTTTCCACAAGGCTCCATCATCTGCAAAAAGTGATCTGCCTATATCTGCTGGCACTTTTGAAAATATATCGTTGATCATGATGATAAAGAGTAGCGGGCTTATCATATTCCCTTGAGGTGTACCATTTCCAACTATATACTGACTTGACATTTCTGTACCTGGATTTTTCTTCCAAATAGAAAATCCTTTATCCAATTAAAAACTCACCCACCAATACCCATCTTGTGTATTTTTATCAGCAACCCCTCCTTCCACATCATGTCATAGGCTTTCTCAATATCAAAAAATACTGCAACAACTGATTCTTTATTGCCTGAGCCTTCCTTATTTCAGATTCTAACCTTACCACTGAATCCATGGTATTCCTGCCTTTCCTGAAACCACTCTGATAGTCTGCTAAAAGTCCCCTCTTTTCAAGTTCATAAGACAACCTTTCCGTTATCATCCTTTCCATTACCTTACACATGTTTGATGTCAATGCTATTGGCCTGTAACTACTGGGTTTGGATGGATCCTTGCCAGGTTTTCTTATTGGAATCACGACTGCTTCCTTCCAGGCTCCTGGTAACCTTCCTTCCTCCAACACTCTAAAGCTGCAACAACTTCACTAATGCTCCTTTCCGCAAATACTTTAACATGCTGTAGCACACCTGATCTTTCCCTGGAGAAGTGGGTCGTGATCTCTTTATAGCCCTCATCATCTCTGCCAAGGTAAATGGCGCATCGATCATGCCAGCTGTATTTTCCCTCCTGTTTAAGACCCCTGGATACTGAGTCATAGTTCTTTTTCTTCTCTGTTTCCCTTCCTCTGACAAATTTTCTGAGCTATGCACCTTTACAAAAGCCTTAGCCATGATCTCTGCCTTTTCCCTGTTGGAAACTGCTGTCTCTTCCTCAGATGTTATGACCTGATAGTCCCATTCCCTTCTGTCCCCTCCCATCTTCTCTATCATTCCCCATACTTCTCCCACTGGTGTAGTTCTTCCTATCTCATCACAGAAATTCCTCCATCTTGCCCTCTTAGCTTGACGTATTGTTCTTCTCACCACTGCCTGTGCCTTTTTGTACTGAATCAAATTCTGCATGTTATGGGTTCTTTTAACTTGTCTGAATAATCTGTTCCTATTTCTTATAGCCTGATGACATTCTTCTGTCCACCATGGTACCATCTTCCTGTTCCTCTTGCCTTTACTCTTGGGTATAGCGCCATCTGCTGCCCTTATAATTGCTGAGGTTACCTGTTTATTTATCTCATCAACGTCTCCAAGCATTTCTATCCTGTTCATTGATTCCTCACTCAATCTCTGAAACTCATCCCACTCTGCTTTTTGAAATACCTATTTTCTGATTCCCTCACTTTTTCTCACTTCTACTCTCTCCCCCACCATGCATATGACTGGGAAATGATCACTTCCTATTGTTGATGTTGTCCAAACTTCCCAGCTACTGATTCCAGCCAATGTGTTAGACACTAAAGTTATATCCAGTGCTGATTCAGTACCCGCTGTTATGTTTACCCTTGTTCCTCTGCCATCCTTCACACACACCAAATCCCTGTCATCCATCAAATCTTCAATGACCTGTCCATTCGTACCTGTCTGTAACCCTCCCCACATTGTGTTGTGAGCATTGCACACATCTGCACACCAAATGACCTTATTTCTGTCTTGTCCTTTTATCCTTAATAGGCTATCCAAAATCAACCTCTTACATGGATTACAGTAGTTAATTATAACCGCTTTCTCCCCTCTTTCCCATACTTCCACCACGACATATTCCTGGTCCACTCCCTTTTCCAATATCCTATATGGAATATCGTGTTTGATAAATGTAGCACAACCTCCTCCTCCCCCTTGGTTTCTGTTTTTCCATATCACTGTATACCCATGTATCACCAAGTCTAGATTTGGTTTTAACCACGTTTCCTGCACACACATTACATCTGGTTTTTCACCCATCTTTTTAATGAAATGCTTGAATTCCTGGCCATTAGCCAGTAACCAAATCCAACCAAATTACCAAATCCTTTTTATCCACATACGTCCTGTCATTTGTTCTTTATTGCCCCTCTCGACTTCCCATTACTCCTTGAACAATAGTTCGATTATTCTGCCCCCTTGACACTCTTACAGCTTCAGCATATGATATCTTTCTTTCCACTCTTACTTTTTGGATACATCCTCCATATGCTGTGTTATGGGCTCCTCCACAGTTACAACATTTTGGTTGCACACCCTCCATACTCATGGTCTCCCCCACACCTAGCACATCTCCTCTTCTCCTTGCAGTTCTTGGCTACGTGTCCAAACCTTTGACAGTTAAAGCACCTTAATGGTTTTGGAACATAAACTCTCACTGGGTAGCTCATAAAACCCAGGAAAACTTTCTTAGGCACACACTCTCCTTCAAACTCAATCAATACAGTTTCAATATTCTTTTTCATTCCTTCTTTTGTTGTCTTCATTCTTTACACATTCATTATTTTTCCTTCTTTTTGTATTCCTCTTGTATTCTCAGTGACACCCCTGTAATCACTCCTTTAAATCCACCACCATTTCATGTTCCCACCCTCCCTGTGCTTGCCACCTTGTTTTTCCCCAACTCTTTCAGTGAGTGCCTTCTCAACTTGCTCTTTATTAGCACATTTTACCAATAAATTGCCATCACTCAGGACCTTTGCAAACTGTATCTCTCCTATTTTAATTGCTTGAATTGTTGTTAGCACAAGGGGGTTAAGCTTCTTCATGTTTTCTTTCATGTTTTCATGTTTTCTTTTGTCTTTTCATTGAATTGTATGATGACAAAACAATTCGCAGGTTTTTCCTTCTCAATATGCTCAGCTCCTTCCTCCTCACTGCTATAACTGTCATCATTGCCGTTCTTCTTCCTTTTATTCCTCCCATTACTCCATCCACTCGTTCCCCTTTCAAACTCCCAATCTCCCCCTTCCTCCTCATCCATATCTGCCCAACTGGCTACTTCTGATCCATTCACGGAACAGTTGTGCTCAACCGTCAGGGAATTATTTTCATCTCGACTGGGGTTTCCCACACTCTGCCGATTATTTTTACCCCGTCCATGCCCAGCTGACGCCGCCACCATCTCCTCTGACTGCTGTTCTCCACACTTCCTGCTTCCGCTCATCCAACTCTCGTGATTGATCTCCAACTCCCCCTCCGCCACCCTTCTTCTTCTTCTTCTTCTTCTTCTTCTTCTTCTTCTTCTTCTTCTTCTTCTTCTTCTTGATTTCCGGCAGTGTAGACGCTGGATTGCGTATTACTGCCCTCCACTGCTTGTTATTTCTACTCTACTTCAGATTCTTCCATATAGTCCTGTTTAATGCAAAACTGCTCTGGAAATCAATTGATGGTTCTCACAGTGGCCAAACAAAGAAGAAATAGAAAAAATCTGAACCTCTAATTCTGCCATTTGGATAAATAGTCTCTTCCTTTCAGCGTTGTATTGACTGTATTCTAAGAACACATGCTTAACTATTTCAGGCTTCAAACAGTGACATAGACCTGTGTCATGCTTTCCTATGATAAACAGAGAATGACTTAAACTACAGTGAACTATCCTCAACCTACATAGTTTAACTGAGTCCCTTCGAGATTGTATGGAAAAGTAATGCCTCCCCTTACTTTCTTTCTCCCAACCCATCTGCCATTCCTTTATTAGGCCCTTTTTAATTATTCCTCTCAATTCCACTCTTCCTAAAGGGAGGTGTTCTACAATTTGCTTGTTTAAGCTTCCTCTGGCTAAGCTGTCCACTTGTTCATTTCCCTGGATCCCAGCGTGCCCAGGAACCCAGCAAAATGAGATGTAACTGTCTTCCCTTACTCTAATTATTACCCTAAGGATTTCATTTACAATATCAAGTCGAGCTTTAGATCCTTATCTTTCTTCTGGAGAAAACTCAACTCGATGTCTAGTTCATTCATTACCCACGGGGGAATGGGAGACCAGCTTGTTTGCTCCATTATGCCCCTCTGCTCCATGTTCAGTTTTGTAGCCCACTGATTCACATCAACAATAAATGATTTAAATTTCCCACTTCCTTCCACCTCTTGTAAAAGATGCCTAGCTGGGAAAGTTTGAGTTCTCTCACTAATTTTAACCCAGTACTGTAATCCTAACTTAACTCGCCTCAGCCATAAGGGCATTTCTCCCATTTCACTGCACTGATGGACACCCTTGTGCTTGAACATGGTGTTCGTTATGGACAAACTGTGACTAGCACAGAAATCCAATAACAGAACACCACTCGGGTTCAGATCGGGGAGGCCAATCCTCCCAATCACACCCCTCCAGGTATCACTGTCGCTACCCATGTGAGCATTGAAGTCCCCCAGCAGAGCAATGGAGTCCCCGGTTGGAGCACTTTCCAGTACCCCTCCCAGGGACTCCAAGAAGGCCGGGTACTCTGCACTGCTGTTTGGCCCATAGGCCAAAACAACAGTGATAGACCTATCCCCGGCCCGAAGGCGCAGGGAAGCGACCCTCTCGCTCAGTGGGGAGAACTCCAACACATGGCAGCTGAGCTGGGGGGCTATAAGCAAGCCCACAGGCCACCAGGCGCTCGCCTGCGAGCCCCAACCCTAGGCCTGGCTCCAGGGTGGGGCCCTGGTGACGCCAATCCATCATATATTTTGATTTTGGTGCTGAAATCCTAAAACCCCATGTCATTCCCCACTCCTCTACCCTCTGTAATGACTTTTGGACCTGTTTCACCATAAACTCCACATTTTGTCCTCTTTTCCAGATGGCCCCGTCATCTGCAAACAAGGACAGCCCAAATCCTTCCCCTAATGCCTCACAGCAAGAAGGTCGCCGGTTCGATTCCCAGGTCAGGCCTTTCTGTGTGAAGTTTGCATGTTCTTCCCGTGCATGCGTGGGTTCTCTCCGGGCACTCCGGCTTCCTCCCACAGACCAAAAACATGCTCTTTAGGTTGATTGGTGACTCTAAATTGCCCCTAGGTGTGAGTGTGAGTGTGAATGGTTGTGTGTTTGTGCCCTGCGATCGGCTGGCGACCGGTCCAGGGTGTACCCCGCCTCGCGCCCGTCGACAGCCGAGATAGGCTCTGGCCCCCCGTGACCCCGAAAGGGATAAGCGGCATAGAAAATGGATGGATGGATGGATGAATAACACTGGAGAAATAACACTTTCCTATGGAGTGCCGTTCTCTATTAATAGTTTTAGAACTGACACCACCCACCTGAACTTCAATAGTTCTTTCCTTTAAAAAATCTTTGATCCAATTAAACATTCGTCCTCTAACTCCCAGATCATAAATTTTAATCAATAATCCGTCCTTCCACAGAGAATCATACGCTTTTTCAGTGTCTAAGAATACACTCATCACCAATTCTTGTAAGAACTTGGATCTGACACCTCTTTGCCTAACTTTAAGATCGGGACCACCACTGCATGCTTCCATTCCTTCGGTAGACATCCTTCTGCCCACACTGTGTTCACCAAAGCAAGGACCTCATCCAACACAAAATCATCTAGATGTTTAAAAAGCTCGTAGCACAGTCTGTCTCGCCCTGGAGTGGTGTTTGCCCCGGCCATAATGGCATCTCTCAATTCTTCAATAGAGAAAAATAAATTCATTGGACTATCATTCTCCATGTTCCTCTCCAGTTTCCACTGATTATCTGACATCACCTCTGCCCTCCTCCTAGACCCCTCAACCTCCAAACTCTCTGATTTATGCACATCCTGGAAAGTGTCTACAAACATGTCTGCCTTTTCCTTATTTGACACTGCTTCAATCCCACCTTTCTGCAGCACTGGGATAGATCGGGGCCGTCCTCTCCCAACGCCTGCCTGCGGACAACAAACTGCAGCCCTGCGCCTACTTCTCTCGCTGGCTCACCCTGGCCGAGAGAAACTACAATGTGGGGAACCGGGAGTTGCTGGCGGTGGTCCTGGCCTTGCAGGAGTGGCAACACTGGTTGGAGGGGGCAGCTCAACCCTTTATGGTTTGGACTAATCATAAGAATTTGGCATATCTCCGTTCGGCTCGGTGACTGAACTCACGTCAGGCTCGGTGGGCATTGTTCCTAGGCTGTTTTAACTTCACACTCACCTACCGACCTGGCTCCCACAACATCAAGCCGGACGCGCTCCCTCGGCTGTTCGAGCCGATTCACAATTCACTTCCCAAGTCTGGAAAGATTAGGTTACCACCCGCAGTCTAACGGCTAGACGGAGCGGGCTATTCAGGACCTGGAGGCTTTGTTACAGTGTGTAGCCTCTCATTCACCGGCCTCCTGGTCTTCCCACCTCCCCTGGATCGAATACGCCCACAACTCCCTGGTCAGCTCAGCCATGGGGATGTCCCCATTCATGGTCATGACAGGTTACCAACCTCCGTTGTTTCCCAACCAGGAGTCTGACGTAGCTGTTCCCTCCATCCATGCACAGTTCCGCCGGGTGTGGCGAGAAGCCAGGGCAGCGCTGGGACAGACAGCCGGCAGTTGGCTGACCGCCACCGGACCACGGCACCTGAATTCCAGGTGGGACAACAAGTGTGGTTCTCTTCCCGTAAACTTCCTCTCCAGGTCGACTCCCGAAAGATGGCACTTAGATTCATAGGACCTTACCTCATCGAGAAGAAAATCAACAGTGCTTTTTGGCTCTGTCTCCCAGCCTCGCTCAAAATTCATCCGGTTTTTCACTCCTCAAACCTGTGACGGACAGCACCCCCCAGCCACCTGTGCCACCACCGCCCCCTCCCCGTCTCATCGATGGTTCTCCTGCCTACACAGTGAACTGCATCCTGGATGTCCGCAGGCGGGGACAGGGTTTCCAGTATCTGGTGGATTGGGAGGGGTACGGCCCCAAGGAGTGCTCCTGGATATCGCACTCACTCATCCTTGACTCACAGCTGCTCTGTGATTTCTACGTCAGGTATCCGGGTAAACCAGGTAGGACGCCAAATTGCTCTGGAGCAAGCGTCATTAGACTCACCTGCAGGTCATCTGTTAATCAACTCGGTGTCTTAAGGCACCTCATGCTCATCCCCTGTGCCGGACTATACTCTTTGTCTACCAGTCGCATGCACCTCGCTTCTAGGCTATTTTGCTCAGTTCTTGTTCCTCTTGCCTCCAGTGCCTTTTGTCTACATTGTTGGATTGATCACTGTGAGTTTTTTCATAGTCGCCTTTTGTTCCGCATTTTTGATTCCCCAGTTGTCGGGTGATTTTGAGTTCTCCTTACTTTGCTATTTTGATAGTTCTTTTGTTTGCCTTTGGACTGTTTATTTTGATACTGTTTCCCATAGAGGTGATTTTGAGTTCTCTTTGCTGTTCAGCGTTATCCCTGGTTCAGGTGATATTTTTGTTTGGTACTTTGTTCAATAAATTTTTGGTTACTTGGTCTCTGCAATTGGGTCCTGGCCTTTATTAAGAACGTGTCTTAACATTAATGTTACCTCCCCACGATGCTCTCCCAGCCGGAGATAAACGTGCCGCCGGTGTTGCCGGAGCCGCCTCTCCTCTTCCTCCAACAAAAGATATATTAAAAAGAACAGAATCAAAACTTCTGGCTCCATGGTCATCTGTCTGTCATCTGTGAAATGTTTGTCTCCGTACATGTGTTTTTGCCGGGTTAGGAGGGAAGAAGTTATGACGTCGTGACACAATCAGGAAGTGCTCCGAAGGCTAGACCGTCCCATTTACCAACAGTTGATGCGGCCGACGGAGGAGCCTCCGAGGCCGTGGCCTCCAGAGGCCGCGTAGGCTGGGTCCTCCGAAGGATGCAGCCACTGAACACACCTAACGTGTTGTGATTTTGGCATGTGCCTTGCAAATAGATGCTCTACATTTGTGACACACAAGACTGGTTTTGGCAACTCTTGGTGCACACAGTTTGCACCTCTTCCTCTTCCTGGTGGCTCTTCTTCTTCTTCTTCTGATGCTTGAACATGTCTCACTCTCTTGTGTCCTGGTTGTCGAAATGCAACACCCAGGACAGTGAAAAGTCTTCAGGGGCATTGTGGCTCAAAATATTGCAGACTCCTACCATAGGCCATAAGCTGATGGATTCATTCTTGGATCTGTAGACATCAGACAGAATCGAGATACCCTGGTAGGGTTGAATGTCCATTCGGTCTACCTCCTCCTAGGCTTCTTTGTACACCCATCTCTCCTCCAGGTTGGTCATGTTCATGACTATTGTTTGGATTTCCTCTGGCAGGAACAGTTCTAAGCAGGACTTTACCCTGGTCATCCACCCAGGATATGGTATACCTTGACCCTTGAGTCTTCTTGATGACATTTTCTGCTGACAGCCGACCTCTCTTCTCAGGTGGGGATGAACACCAGGACAAAGTCCCATTCTTTGACTGGAATGTAACCACAGCAGGAGCATCCTCTTCACACTGGATTGATCCCCATCAGTCTCTTCATCTTGATCATGTTCTGGGTCATCCTCATCGTCTGATACCTCCTCTTCAAAGGCATCTTCAATCTCATTTTCCTCCCCTCTCCCCTCCTCATCAGTGTCATGGTCAAAGAAATAATCTGAAGCCTCAGCCATTGTGCTGCCACAGAAATTAATTTAGACACACACACACACACACACACACACACACACACACACACACACACACACACCTTATTTTATACATTAATTGTAATCTTACCCATTCATTTTTAATGACCGGTCATTTCTGACTGGGAAGACCAAGGATGTACACAAGTTCAGTAAAACATAAAAAATTGAAAAAAAAAAAAAAATCTCAAAATTCATTTTGTGTGTTGAGAAGCCATGTGTGAACAAAGTCAAGGAATCTTATGACAAACAGATGAAATTAACTACATAATTTAGAGAGAGAAACTGTCATTCGGTCAAATTTGACCGCGAAGACAACAGGAGGGTTAAGGTGCAAGCACTTACAGGAGGAGCAAGAGCAATTGTGTTTTGCCAGAGGAATATTATTTTCTGTGTTATGGCTGGGTTTTGGTTTCTGCTTATGACTCTGTTTTTGTGTCTCTCCAGGGCAGATACGTGGCAGGGGCGGGGCCGATCTCACCTGAGACTAAAGCATCGGCCAGACGCACCTGCAATTAATTCTCACTAATTAGAGCTCCCTCTCTTAAGCACGCTCTTCTCACTCTCAGGCGAAGATTGTGGTTCTTCCCCGAGAAACTGTCGAAGGGTTGATAGTCTCTGGTCCCTGCCACGTATCTCCCGACGTTGAGTCAATCCAAGTATTGTTTCTCTCGAGTGTTTGAGTTATTGCCTGAGTGCCTTTTTTCCCTGGTGATTCTTTGTTTCTTTTAGTGCTGTCGATTTATTCCTCCAGTACGTGTTTATTTTTGTGTGCCTGAGTGCCTTTTCCCTAACAGT
Organism: Chaetodon trifascialis; assembly: GCF_039877785.1. Lineage (NCBI taxonomy): Eukaryota > Metazoa > Chordata > Actinopteri > Chaetodontiformes > Chaetodontidae > Chaetodon > Chaetodon trifascialis. Next base: position 19,396,273 of record NC_092078.1, on the reverse strand, counting down.
TTTTTGTTTCAGCTGTTGAGTTTTTCCTCCAGCTTCATTCCTGCCTTGCCTGCCTGAGAGCATTTTTCCCATAACGGAGTTTTGTGTTCCAGCTGTCGAGTTTCCCTCCAGCAGAGACTGCCTTCCTCAGTCGAGCATTGTTTTCCAGCCGCTGAGAGTTTTTTGTTGTGACTTTTGTTTAATAAACTGTTTATTCTTTGCCACCCCGCATTTGGGTCCAGCCTTCCTTGAACTGTCGTTACATTCTGTATGGAGTGTGTGGCACTGGACAAGACTTGTTAGAAATACTGTATACAGTTGAACTAAATGAAACTCACTAGCAGCATCATGATGGATGGCCACTGCTTAATGTAGGGCCATTTATCAACTCATGTCTCAGGACAAATGGCATTGAATAACAACCAGTCCACTAATAAAATTCTTTAGTTACCTGTATCTTGCTTTGCTGACTTTTTTGGTTTCCTCCAGTTGTTGACATAATCAAAGAACCACAATGTTGTGTAGTGTGGGCTGGACTGAGATGCAAGGAAAATAAGAGCACAGCACCTTTATGCTCAACGAAGAGGATCCCAATGTCAAGGTGGCGGAATGAGTCATCTTCATCATCAGACTCCTTAATAAACAATATCAACGTAAGAGCTCAATCATAACATTTCTCATTAAATAACCTTCAAAAATGTTTAACAATAAAGTCTAGTCATGGGAGAGTCAGACACATTAGAGAAGGTGTGAATTGGTTATGACTGCTGGAGTAGATTAAACAAACAGCTCATCCAAAGAGGTTGGAAAGAGCTAGGAAAGAGCTGTTGCTATTAAGGGTTCCTTGTGTAAATTTTTAATGGTTTGAGCTCAACAAAAGAACACCTATCCAGCCTCATTGTATCGGGGTACTGGGAGATAGGGGATACTGAGGCAGACTGGACACCTCACCAATTCACACAAACTAACCGGATGGACAGATTGTACTAGTGATAAGTGGAACAATATCTTATTCTTTAATTGTGCAGAGCTATGCAGGGTTTATGAAAGACAGGAACTATCAAATAATGGGGAAAATTCAAGATTATCCCGTCATGGTCTTTTAGATACTCTTTGAGAAGGTAAGAGGTTACTTACAAAGCCTGCTTTATAAAAAGTCAGTGGGGTTGTCACCAAGGATAATAGGAAGCTCTCTGAGCACCATTGTTCGAATATCAGTTGGCTCTGTAGTCTATAGGGGAGTAAAATGACAACACAAGTTACATAGGTAGAATGACAAGAAAGGAATGTTCTATAAGAAAGCTGACCCATAAGCTATGAAAAACAATGCAAGTGAATAATAGGTATGGACCAACCCTGGTCTGTTGTGAAAGCTCTGTCAGCAGCTTCCCAACATTCCCCCTCTTGGATCAAAATATCTCGATAAGACGAAGACTGTGCCGATCGATGTTTTCATAGAATTCTTGCTTGAGGTTCTTGCCCACAATCCTGTTGAACTTCATGCACACCTGAAAAACACAGAGAACACTCCAGTATTACATTTTGAGACTTATTCAGGACTGTTGCTGGGAGCACAAGTGTGAAGTGAGCAATCAAAATTGATCAGGCCTACAGACAGCAGAGTAAGCGATTCCTACTCAAGTTGATCTGGAAGCACTGACACAAACCACCTGTTACTGTTTCGTTTGCACTCTATCTGTAACGTGTCTCAATACTGCCCTCACCAGCTCTGCAGGGCCAATTACACTAATTTGATAGTGAAGTTGACAGTCCTTATCTTTGATACTCAAGGTATTAGAATTAGAGGTAAGCTACTCACACTACTCTGCAACACCCCTCATTGCCAGCTCAAAGCTCCTCCTGTTGTACAGTCTAAGCCACCAAGCCATTCATGCCAAAATATCTACCAGTAAGTATCAGTAAAGCATCTGTCAGTAAATACAACAATTCAGCTGATTGCATGAGTATTGAGAAACTTCCTGCTGGGACAAAAACAAGAACTAGCACCAACTGAACTATCTGGGGCAGTTGAGCCATCTGCAAAGTAGCACAGATTTCAAATAATGATAGGAAGATGATTAGATAAGCAAAAATATTAGCACTATATCTCTCTTGAACATACCTGATCTTCTGTGAAAAGAGCAGGCCAGCTTTCCACCATCTTGCTTATGGCAGGTTCAGACTCCACCACCTCTTTTCTTCCATCCATCCATTTTCTATGCTGCTTATCTCTTTCGGGGTCGCGGGGGGGCCGGAGCCTATCTCGGCTGTCAACGGGCGAGAGGCAGGGTACACCCTGGACTGGTCGCCAGCCGATCGCAGGGCACATACACACACCATTCACACTCACACCTAGGGGCAATTTAGAGTCACCAATCAACCTAATGAGCATGTTTTTGGCCTGTGGGAGGAAGCCGGAGTGCCCGGAGAGAACCCACGCATGCATGGGAACAACATGCAAACTTCACACAGAAAGGCCCGACCCAGTAATCGAACCTGTGACCTTCTTGCTGTGAGGCACGCGCACTACCTGCTGCTCCACCGTGCAGCCCACCTCTTTTCTTCTCAGTGCAAATGTCAGATCCATCTTCTGTCTCACAAGTGGCCCATTTGGTGTTCTTTTCTGCATTTGATCAACCAAGTCTTTGCGGGTACCCTCGAGAGCGGCCTGATCAAATCCCTCTGGAAAGTTGGGTAAGTAGAGTTTGCCTTTCTTTGCCTTCTTGATATTTTTGTTAGCTGGTTCTCCTTCTGTTGAATGGCCTCCCCATTTACCCGCATTTACAGCAACATCAAGACAGCCTGATCTTCTACGCTTTGTTCTGTAATTAGCCATCTTATATTTTAGACTATTTTTCCATCCACAACAGCAACTGGTTGGTCATCTTTCCTGGAGGCTGGGGTGCTTAGTTATCAGTGCTGCAGCAACACTTTCGAACTGAGCATTATTTGGGTATGCTGTGTAGCTATACATGCTCTCTGCCAATCTTTCAAGGATCTCGTGTTTTAGCCCTTTTGATACTTACAGGTGTGTTCCGTCCCTAAGATACAGCAGATCTGCTTAATCTGCAGAAAAGGTTGGGATATCAAGCAGTTCTGGCCACTGTTTCTGTCGCTCCTGAGATGACTGTGAGAGTATCTCTGTATCTGCTATACTGGGTGTGTCACTCAAGACACAGAAGATTAGATGTGGAGACAGATAGCAGCTCAAGTACAAGGATAACTTTAACTGTTGGTCTTTCTGGAAGATCTTCAATATCTGTCAGATTGCATAGTTCATAATCAAATTCAGGGTCTTTGTATCTTTGTTTTGGAGAGTGCAGTGGTAATGAAGTCCCAGTAATTCTTTCAAACAACACAAACAACATGAAAGTGCTCCAGATTGTCGGTCAAAACACATCATCCTTTCACCCCATACTGTTTAGCCACAGTCGGATCCTGCTGTACCTCCTGCACCTGCCAGTTGTGAATGTCTTTAGTTCGGGGTTCAAAGGTGCCTCAACTTACCTCCTTGTCTTGGATCTTGCTCCTCGTCGCAATGCAGTATCTGCAGGACCTGTCTACAGCAAAGCTGTCGAAGAATCCTACCAGTGAATGAACAGCCAAGTTATCAGCAGTCACATATAACACTGTACCTTTGACACATGCTCCCAACTTCTCAACAGATACACCATGTTGCTCCAAAGACACCAGTTGTTGGATGAGAGGATGGAGAATTTTAGCATATCCATATTCTTTAACATCAGAAGCTTTACATAAAAGGGCAAGCTGAATGGAGTGTAGTGTAGACCTATATTTTGATGGCACATTAGCCATCACCCAATACACTGCAGTCATTCTGTGTTTTTTAGACATTCCTAAAGGATTTGACACTTAAAAATCATCTATGTAAAGTCCAACATCAACTTTGAATTCCTCCCCTTTAAGGACGTCATTTTCTTGCTTTCTTTATCTCGTTGTGACATTGCTCTCTGAGACAGCCTTGACTAACTGTCTCATAACTGTATCATCTATATCTGTGTGTTGTTTCAGACTGAATTATGCAGAAGTGGCTGGGACAGTTCACAAATCTGTAAAAGCTGTTGCATGACTCCTCGTACAGAACTTTCTGGAATATGAAGGATGGTTTGCATCTTTAAAACAAGAGCTGCTACATTGTGCTCCAACTGTTTGCCTAGATCATGAAGCTCTTCATTGCTGGAATCTTCACTTCACACTATTTCTGGCTTGAACATCCTCCAATTGTCTGTTCTGTGTTCTTTACTTCTATGTGCATTAAATGTGGAGTACACATTAGTATAGTATTAGTATTATTATGGGTGGCATGGTGGGATGGTGGCAACACTGTTGCCTCAACTAGAATGTCCCAGGTTCGATTCCCACTGTGTCCTCTACAATGCCTTTGGTGTCTGCTGCTTGAGGAAAGGGGCCTTTCTGTGTGGAGTTTGCATGTTCTCCCTGTGTTCCTTAAAAAAAAAAAAAAAAACACTAAAAACATGCAAAGAAGATCACCACCTAACCAGTGCTGACAAAAGAAACCGGGTCCCCGGGCCCTGGTCGGTCCTCCTGGTCTGCCGCGGAGGAAGAACTGACCAAGGATGGGTCAAATTTGCAGTAGAATTTCACAAGAAGCATGGCGTGTACAGTTTCTCTCCCTAACTCTGCATGTTGTGTGTGTGACTATCTGAACGTTACATCCTTTATATGGACACTGGACTCTGATTAACTTTTAAATGTGTACTGCGCAGGTGAGTGAAAGCAACTGCTCCATCTGTGCAGGGGGCAGAAAAATCACATAACTGACAGTGAAAGGGGGCCTTTCTGTGTGAAGTTTGCATGTTCTTCCTGTGCATGCGTGGGTTCTCTCCGGGTACACCGGCTTCCTCCCACAGACCAAAAACATGCTCATTAGGTTAATTGATGACTCTAAATTGTCCGTAGGTGTGAGTGTGAATGTTTGTTTGTCCTTACATGTGGCCCTGCAATCGGCTGGCGACCGGTTCAGGGTGTACCCCGCCTCTCGCCCATTGTAGCTGGGATAGGCTCCAGCCCCCCCGCAACCCCGAAAGGGATAGGCGGTATAGATAATGGATGGATGACAGTGAAAGGTTGCTTTAGCAGTTTCACACAGTTGTGCATCCTGGGCTTTCTGGTGAATCATAGACAATTGGACCTTAAGTGCATTAATGAAGTTAAATGTGCACAAACATTCTTGGTGTAAGCAAGGAAACGGTGCAGTTCTAATGTATCTCCCATGTTTTAATCTGTAATGTTTTTCTCACACATACACTCACAATACTTCCACTGCATTTTCACAAGAACCTGTAAAAACAGAATGTAAGAACATTTTTAGCTCAACTCAGTTGCAGCAACAAACTCCACTGGAAAACGTCAACCACTGTCTTTGTCTTTTGAAAAGTTCACTACGTTACATTTTTTTTTAGTTTAATTAGTTTCATTTTCAAACACCTATTTGAATCGGTACATTTACCATATCGAACAGACATTTATAAACTGTAGTCAGCACCTTAACATTTAACTAGCTAACTTTAGCACTGCATAACATTAATCAACCTCTTCTAATGACCAACTAATGACCTTATCTTTTGAAAAGTGTGCTAAGTTACTGCTATAAATGTAACAAATCATTCATGTGGAATGTGACAAAGTGGATTAACAATTCACTTTGCCGCTTAAGTACATGTTTATTTTTCTAACTATTTCTTTGTTCACAGTGTTTGTTTGGTTTCATTACTTTATGTTAACTCGAAAGTCCATGTGATAATGCTAGTACACAGTACTATCCCGGGTCTGTTTTGTGTTTAGCGTTATCTTTCCATCATTTTTACAACTGAGTTAGCATAGTAAGGACAGACACAAGTTATGGGTATTTCATTTACTTTTATTATTTTCTGTAAATAGCATTTGTTAGACTATTCAGTTAAGCGCATGTCTTTTGTTTAAGCCTTACCAGGTGCAGCAAGCCAGGGGGAAAAAGGGAGCTGCCCAGCAATTCCCAGCCTTTTATAGTTTAGAGTTGGTGACATCATTAGTGAGGTCAGGGATGCTACCATGTCAGAGGGGGGGAAGCTGCTGATATTATTGAGCTCATTAAAGGTTTCTGCTGGGTATAGCTGAGAATGGTGCCTTGGGTTACGTATTTGAGTCTCATGGGAAATGAGAGTTTCAGGGAGAAATTGTCCAATGTGTCTGTTATGTACTACGTTCAGGATGGTTTGTTTGCCCACCCTGAAGAGAGGATGGTAGGGGCCTGTTACCTGTAATGGAGGGAAAGGGAAGGATAAAGGGAGTTGTCTGGAGAGGCCAGGTTGAGAAGGGTATGCACAGCAGCTACCAGGGCTTGTGCTGTTAATTTGTGAGTAAATGAGTTCATTTCTTCTCAGTTCCTTATGTTTATAGTTTTTGCTTGGTGTTGTTTTTTTTTGTTGCACTATTCTGGAAGCACATGAAAATAAAATGTCCAGCCATGGGGACTTTCAGCTGAGCCTTCTGTGTCTGCCTCCGACTTCAGAGTAGACCCTCACTATCCCACATGGAACCTAAACATATCGAACAGACATTAGCTAACGTTAGTGAACATAAATACATGCAAGAACATGTGCTGATTTTAATGGTCAATAAACAGTAATTTCATCCATTCCATCCATCCATAACTATAGATTAGCAGAGTAGCTAGTGAAGGCAGGTCATACTCATTTTCACTCCATGCAAAATCAGCATTATGTTTGCCTTCAAAGGGCTGGTTGTAAGACTGTATAAATGTAATCACTCCTTAACATATTGTTAAATAAGTGTCTCTGCATTTTATTATTTATTTATTCAAGTGTACATGTATTGAACATGCTTTTACATAAATGTAAAGATAATCGTAAGCACATTGCTCTTTTACTGTAACATAAATCCCTTTAATTTATCAGGTTAAGAAACCTGCATTACTACATCAAAGATCAAATGTTTCAAGTGAAACAAACACAAATATCATCAAACACAAGTTATTGCAATCAAAATTTTTTTTTTGTCACAGTTGAGACAGGCAGAACAATGGTACAACAATATGTGAGCTGCTAAGAACATGTGTGACAGATGTTGTTACGTATGTGAGAACTCTCAGTGATGACTCAAAGAGAACACAGAGATGAACGGGCAGGTAGAAAGCAATCCACAGATTTATTAACAAAAGTTGTCCACAAAAGTGGGAAACTGAAGGTGAGAGCAAAAAAATGCTCTGAATTAGTGACCAGCAGAACTAGACAGTCTTTAAACAGAAAGAGAGTCCACAAAAATGGGAAACTAAGGGTGAAAGCATAAAATGCTCTTAACAGGCAGCAACCGACTCCTCTCACAGGCAAGGCTGGGCTGGGCTGAGGGCTTACCAGGCAGGTGAAGCACATAAAAAAAATAAAAGGTTCAGGTCAGGCTCGACAAGTATCACAGAAGGTTGAATACAGGCAAAGGAACGGACAGGTGTACCGCTAAGACAAGCAGACGATCCGACAAATACTGGTGGACTGCGCTCTGGTTAAATACAGCTCTAGATTAGGTGATGATAAGATGATGACTTGCAGGTGTGAGAGGAGGCGGGGTCGGAGGAGCTGGCCGGCAGGTACAGCCCACAGCACAGAACTGAACAGACAGGGGAAGACAGACAAGACCACAAGGGGGCAAGGAAACACAGGGAAACAGAGGGAGCTGAGCACTGCCTAACACAGCGGTGGGCAACCTGTTCCACAAAGGGCCGCTGTGGCTGCAGGTCTTCTTTCCAACCAAGCAGCAGCACACCAGACTTGACTCATTCAATCAACTGATCTCACTCTTCAGACAGCTGATTGGTCAAACTGTGAGCTCTTGCTTGGTTGGAAAGAAGACCTGCAGCGACAGCGGCCCTTTGTGGAACAGGTTGCCCACCCCTGGCCTAACAGATGTGGAATTTTACAAAAACAAATGGCTGCAGATGGCCTTGCAGAGGGCATACATCCATTATAATGTATCTTCATTATATCATCCAGTTGCAGAAGCTTTCCAAACAGAGCCTCATGCAATGGTAAGTTATCAGAGGTGTGTGGCAGTTACTTTTTTGTATTTTGTCCTTCAGTCGTCCATACAAGCCTGTTTTTTCTCCACATATTGCAGGTGCGCCATCGGTAGTTAGCCGAACCAACTTTTCCTCTCGACCGCATCAAAAATGTCCCTCCCCATCGTCGTCCCATGCAGCTCCACCCAAGAGCCCCTCACTGACAGTGAAGTCTGCCTTCACACCCCTTCTAAAACTGGATAGATGTGCTGTATCTGTGTTGTCTGTGCTTTCATGAACAGCTAATGATTAAGTCAGGTAACTGTGAGTCTCTACAGACAGCTGTATTGTCAGATTGCCTGCAGTTCCTCAACTGCGATGGTGTTCTTGACAAACTGACATTTTGAAAAGTCTGGATCTGGTTGGGGCACACCTGCTCACATACCTTTAGCATGCACTGCTTCAAAAATGCACCTTCTGAAAAACACTTTGAAGGTCGGGAGATTTCTTCAGCCACAATAAAGCTGGCTTTCATTGCCACATCATTTCTGTCTGTAGCTTTTCTAAAGAAATTCTTCTACGATTGGACAATTTGGTGTTTTTCTTCTAGGCTAAATTTAGCATACTTGGCTCCGTGTTTGGTGTCAAAATGCTAACATAAATTGTATTCCTTCATCACTGACACTGCCTTGTAACACAGAAGACATACCGGTTTTTCTCCTTGATGTACAAACATGTACTCGCTTTCCCATCTTTCATTGGAGGTCCCATATTATGAAGCTGTGTCAATAAGTTAGTCTATGAATTCCATAAAACATGTTTTTGAAGCTGTTTGCTGGAAATAGCTTTTAGGAAAAGATTCTCACCTCCCTCTATTTCGCTTTGTTTCAGCCCCTTTCAGAATGTGCTGTTTCTGGTGTCTGTAGCTTTGAATGCAAATGAACTGCTGCTGCCCCACCCATGTTACCGTGGTAACAGGGAAAGCCTAGACTCAACCTGAAATTAGCAGACATGGTGGCAATGAACAGACCGAGTGCTTCAGTAGTTCAACTGTACATGTTCGAACCTGAATCAGATCCTGAAGGAGGGGAGGCTCCTACAGAACCTCAGACTCAGAGAATTCAGCAGGAAGCTTCAGAATGGTTAGTCAAAAAAACGTCTCAGATTGTCAATGCTCACGCTAGGAATACCTACAGCTATGGGGGAGAGAAGTGAGTTTTATCTATAATAACCTACTTAACTTCACTGTTCATACACTATCATAAACTAAATATAGTCAGTGTTTTTTGTTTATTTATTGTGTTGAAAGTACGGAGTTGTGTCATGTATAATATGAATGTTTATTTTTTGAGTGAAAAAAGAGAAGTTAACACTTAAGAATGTGGCCTGATTCTTCACTGGTTTGGCTCTACACTCTCCCTTCATGGATTTCCAAAAGCTCAGTTTGGAAAGAGGATCCTCTGATGACGTGGTGGCTTGTCCTCTATCAGCATTCTCGCCGTAATACAGTGCATTACAACATTCGTTGTTGCAGGACACAGTAGACTGGACAACTGTAACAAAAGTGGACTGTGATGATAACAGGGTGTTCTTAGGAGTAAAACATGATAGCACTGTTACAGTGTAAATGCATGCAGGCTGCAACAGCTCACTGTTACACTTGATCAACAGCAGGTAACTGTAATCATGTACTCACCTATATAAAAAGAAAGAAGTGACATCAGAATCAGAATCAGAATCAGAATCAGAATCAGAAATCCTTTATTAATCCCCGAGGGGAAATTGTTTTAGTTGCAGTGCTCCTTACAAGAATGGAGTTAGAATAAAACTATATATATGACTAACTAACTATATATATGATAAACAAATATAAAAACAAAATATTTATATTGAGAATATATAACCATCCATCCATCCATTTTCTTTACCACCTACACCTTTCGGGGTTGCGGGGGGCTGGAGCCTTTCTGTCAACGGCCGACAACCATTCACACTCACACTCACACCTAGGGGCAATTTTAGTCACCAATTAACCTAATGAGCATGTTTTTGGTCTGTGGGCGGAAGCCGGAGAGAACCCATGCATGCACAGGAAGAACATGCAAACTTCACACAGAAAGGCCCCGCCCGGGGATCGAACCGGCAACCTTCTTGCTGTGAGGCACGCACACTACCTGCTGCGCCACCGTGCGAGAATATATATATATATATATATATATAACAAAATATACCACAAAATATAAAACAATATATATATACTGATAAAAAATAGAAAAAAAAATAGAACAGTATATACAAAGTATGTGCAAAGTATGTGCAAAGTAATACATATGGATGTGCAAAGTATTATAAATGGATGTGCAAAGTAACAGATGTGCAAAGTTTAGTCAAATATGTAACAGATAATTGAAAAGTCCAAGGGCCTTTCAGAGGGAGGAGTTGTACAGGCTGACGGCCACAGGCAGGAATGATTTCCTGTAGCGTTCAGTCCTGAGTTTAGGTAGGATGAGTCTCTCACTGAACGTACTCCTGTGCCTGGCCAGCACATCATGAAGTGGGTGTAAGATTTTGTCCATGATAGTCCGTAGCTTAGTCAGCATTCTCCTTTCTGACACCACTGTCAGAGAGTCACACTCCATCCCCACAACATCATTGGCCTTGCGGATCAGTTTGTTGAGTCTGTTGGCGTCTGCCATCCTCAGCCTGCTGCATGAAAGAAAGAGTCTAAGGCCTCTGGAAAAATTTCAGAGGCCTAATACTCTTTTTTTTGCAGTGGAAATGATTCTTTGCTGCCTCTGGGTCATACTGAGTTGGCGCCTGTCGCTTTGACAGGGACTCGATGCGAAGCCTCTTGCGTTGTGTCGCCACATACTTTGGGTTGCTCTCCAGCCGCTCTTGAAGTGTCTGGCAGAGTTGGGAGAGAGTCTGACTGCAGAAAGATGGAGGCTTTACTATCCACCCAGCTTCGCCTTCTGCGGTGTCATCCTCCTCAATGGACATCATGTCAACAGTGACCCCCTGCCAAAAATCAATTTCCTGCTGGGTGGCTAGGACACTCCTTCTTGCTTCCAGCAGCTGTAAATACAGGCATTAATATAATATTAGTACTGCTAAGAAACAATAACACATGATAACATATGTGACCATGTTTGTTAAAAACAATGCAGCTAATAAATAAAATTCAGCCCATTTTTACATTATTGTGAAAATAAAGCGGCATTCATATAATTCTTACCTGCTTCCTTCTCTGTCTGCTGCAAGCTGAAATCTTCACAGCTGCTGCCTGAACTGAAAGAGCCGGCTGTGCATACCTGAAGCTCCTCCACATCGTCTCATAATATGTCTTTCAGACCCCTGGAAGAAAATATATATTCGTTTGAAATAATTAGGACAGGCTTCAACAGCAACAACAAAAACAGCAAACAACAGAAAGGGGTTAAATAAAAAAAAAAAAAACTTACATAAAAGGACTCCTCTGTCCACACCATCCATGTCTGGACTCCCAGTTAAAGTCACCATCAAATGTGACCTCACCGCTTCGTTGTGGGACGAGTTCAGTCTGTAAAACACAAAAAGTGCAAACAGGTCATGTAACATTTACATTTACTTACATTCTGCAGAATATATCCTATGTATTTCTGTGTATTTTATTAACTTACCCCTGCTCAGGTTCATATCGCCTGTCGTTTCCGTCACTATTGTGACGCCGCACCTTTTCCTTTAAAATACAAAAATACGCTGTAATGTTAAATATCAGGTCAACGGTTACCAAATGTTGGGAACGTAGTGCAATAAGCATAATTAAGGTTTGGCGGCCAAAAAACTGCCCAATGTAGTATTAAATGCTAACGTTACTTACTGCAACTTATGCACCCGTCTCTTCCTCTTCTGGTTGTATCCACAGCTGCAGTTCGGTCAGGGCTGCTCCTCCCAGTGCAAGCAGTCTGGCTTTTATCTCAGCCATTTCTCCTTTGAAGTCGGCCGCCAATTGCGTGATCAGCTGTGTTACCTGCCGAGACAATCCACTGATGGTGCTCAGCAGTTTCTTTTCTAAATCGTTTGGCCCTTCTGGATATGGTCGCTCCGCAGCCAGGTCGTCCACTCGTCGCAGAGGAGTGCCTTCTGGGGTAAACTAAAGACGACGTCTGGCCATTGTATGAACAGAGTTAAAGATTAGCAGGACCCGAACCCTAACTTTTCTGATCCAAACTTCATTGATAAAATAACGTTTTCTATGCTCATAATAATGCGTCTTCAAGAGTTCCTGGTCACAATGTTCACAGACGCGCCAAGGTCGTTTTCTGCCGACGTCATTGCATCAGAGGAGGCATCCAATCTTATGTGAGTTCGCGCTCTCGGAATTTCTCACAAGACAATTTTTGTTGCGTAAAAAGGAAAAACATGCTGTTTTGCTGGGGGGGCACCAGGCTTTGAGCACCCTGGGGCCGACACCATCAGGGCCTGGAGCCTTGTTTGAGCGGAGTCTCATCAGCTGTCTTCTCACCTGGTCAGCAGTGAAGCACACTGTGGAGGTGACAGGTGGGGGAGAGGTGTAGTCCTCAGGTTGGGGTGTAAAGTCCATCTGGCAGTCTGATAAGGTGTGAAGAGGGCTCACACAGGAGGATGGGGGCACATGAGAAGAAGGAGGGGGGGGGAGTGGTTGATGATGGTCATCCAGGACAGACAGCACAGGAGTCAGAGGGGGGATGAGTCAGGCTTGAAGTGTCAAATCCATTAAAAAACAGATTCAATTCATTGGCCCTGTCAATGCTGCCTTCAACTCCTCCGCTGTTCATCCTGAAGCCAGTGATGGTCCACATACCATTCCAGACCTCTCCCAAGTTGCTCTGCTGGAGTTTCCACTCCAGCTTACTCCTGTATTTCTCCTTAGCCTCCTTGATTTTCACCTTCAGTTCCTTCTGTATCGTTCTCACCTCCTCCCTGTTGCCAGCTCAGAGGGAGGGATGTAAACAGTAACGATGATGGCATGTGAAAACTCAAACCTGGGCAAATAATATGGCCTGAGCCCAACAGCCAACAGTTCAAGGTCCGGGCAACAACAACAACAGATGGGGAGGGGGCGGTGGCTGGTGGGTGGGAATATGCAAATGTCTCCGCTTCTTCCGTAGGAGTAGGCACTGAATTCCATCAGCTCATTTGGAAGCTGCGGGCAGGGTGCTTTCAGAAATCCATATCTCATTCAAAAAAGCATGGATGGTCTTATTTCACACTTAAGACTGTATGCGTGTGGCAGCACCAGATGCCCAAAATAACACCCCAAATCCCAGAAAAAGTGAGTTTTTTATAATATGGGACCTTTAAGCATGTGAATCGGAATTTCCCCTTGAGGGACGAATAAAGGAATATTGAATTGAAGATGGCACCGCATTAGTGGCAGCTTGTTACAACAGCTCCTGCTCACTGTGATCAGTCATCTGCCCCTCCCCTGGCCCAGTCCTCAACTGTCCACAGTATGTGAGGACCCAGGACTGTGTGTCCGACACAGTCATCTGCAGCACGGGGGCCCTGCAGGGAATGGTCCTGGCTCCGTTCCTCTTCACCCTCTACACTGCAGACTTCTCATACAACACACCCACCTGTCACCTGCAGATGTTCTCTGATGACTCTGCATTCGTCGGCCTCATCACAGATGGGGACAACAGAGAGTACAGAGAACTGACACAGGACTTCGTGGACTGGTGCCAGTGGAAAGAACTGGTGGTGGATTTCCGCCAACGAACACTCTGCCCCCTGACACCGGTGAACATCCAGGGAACGGACATCGAGATGATGACATCTTATAAGTACCTGGGGAACAATAAACTGGACTGGACTCACAACACAACTGAGCTTTACAGGAAAGGCCAGAGCAGACTTTATCTGCTCAGGAGACTGAGGTCGTTTGGGGTGCAGGGGGCACTCCTGAAGACCTTTTATGACACTGTGGTGGCACTAGCCATCTTTTATCGGAGTGGACTTCTGGGGGAACAGCATCTTGACGGCTGACAGGAAGAGACTTGACAAACTGATCAAGAAGGCCAGCTCTGTCCTGGGATGCCCCCTCAACTCAGTGGAGGTGGTAGGAGAGAGGAGGATGATGGCTAAGCTGTCATCCATGACAGCTTAGCCATCATCATCCCACCCCCTGCAGGAGAGCTCCTTCAGCGACAGACTGCTTCACCCAAAGTGTGTGAAGGAACGCTATCGCAGGTCCTTCCTTCCTGCAGCAGTCAGACTACAACCAGCAGTGCTCCCAATAGACCACACACTCACCAAGACTTTCAAACTGACTGCATTATAATACACATCAATTGTGTTCACTTATACTGTGTGCAATATCAGTACCTATTGTTCATATTTTCAATATTCCTTGTTTATATTGTTTATATTGCTTGTTAGATATTTAATGTCCTTTTTACTGATGCCCTCTATTATTTGCTATCCACTTTGCTGCTGTAATTCCAGAAATTTCCCCGCTGTGGGACTAATAAAGGAATATCTTATCTTATGCGGCACGGTGGAGCAGCAGGTAGTGCGCGTGCCTCACAGCAGGAAGGTCGCTGGTTCGATCCCTGGGTCAGGCCTTTCTGTGTGAAGTTTGCATGTTCTTCCCGTGCATGCGTGGGTTCTCTCCGGGTACTCCGGCTTCCTCCCACAGACCAAAAACATGCTCATTAGGTTAATTGGTGACTTTAAATTGCCCTTAGATATGAGTGTGAGCGTGACTGGTTGGTTGTTCAATCAACTGGCGATTGGGATAGGCTCCATCCCCTGCAACCCCAAAAGGGATAGGCGGTATAGAAAATGGATGGATGGATGGATGGATGGATGGATCTTATCTTATCTTGTTTTAAATTGCATCATTTTTTCTCTGTGCTCTCTGTGCTCTAGCGGCAGGATACTGTCAGTTCATGGGTCACAAATTGCATTGTGGGAAACTGTATTGCAAAGTAGCATAGATTCTTATTTTAAGACAATCATATGGCTTTTAAGCTCTCGTGGGCCACATAAAATGACGTGGTGGGGTGGATTCGGCCAGCGTGCCTTGAGTTTGACACATGCGAGCTAGTGTCTTATGAGGAATTTGACACGATTATTCAGGTGACTTGGTTGGTATGGGCCACTTTCTCATTTAGGATAACAGTAGCCTTTATGAAGGGTGAATAAGTCTTGCTGAGCACTATTTAACTTACATAAATATTAGGCATGGTTATTAAACACTCCTCCTTGAACTGCCACCTTATCGTGGTGGAGGAGTTTGAGTACCCGAATGATCCTAGAGGCTATGTTGTCCGGGGCTTAATGCCCCTGGTAGGGTCTCCCAAGGCAAACAGGTTCTAGGTGACGGGTCAGACTAAGAGCAGTTCAAAAAGCCCCTTATGAAAGAAATTAAATCAAGGAAGTGTACGTCGCCCGGATTGGCATCACCGGGGCCCCGCCCTGGAGCCAGGCCTGGGGTTGGGGCTCGCAGGCGAGCGCCTGGTGGCTGGGTCTTTGCCCACGGGACCCGGCCGGGCACAGCCCAAAGGAGTGACGTGGACCCGCCTTCCCGTAGGCCCACCACCCGCAGGAAGGATCAGACGGGGCCGGTGCTATGTGATATGGGTAGCAGTCGTGGGCGGGGGCCCCGACGACCCAAACTCTGGACAAGGACTCTGGCTATGGGGACATGGAATGTCACCTAACTGTGGGGGAAAGAGCCTGAGCTAGTGCGGGAGGTTGAGCGGTACCGGCTAGAGATAGTCGGGCTCACCTCCACGCATAGTCTGGGCTCTGGAACCCAACTCCTTGAGAGAGGCTGGACTCTCTTCTACTCTGGAGTTGCCCGCGGTGAGAGGCGGCGAGCTGGTGTGGGCTTGCTTATAGCCCCCCAGCTCAGCGGTCATGTGTTGGAGTTCTCCCCGCTGAGCGAGAGGGTCGCTTCCCTGCGCCTTCAGGTTGGGGATAGGTCTCTCACTGTTGTTTTGGCCTACAGGCCGAACAGTAGCGTAGAGTACCTGGCCTTCTTGGAATCCCTGGGAGGGGTACTGGAAAGTGCTCCAACCAGGGACTCCATTGTTCTGCTGGGGGACTTCAATGCTCACGTGGGCAGCGACAGTGACACCTGGAGGGGTGTGATTGGGAGGAACGGCCTCCCCGATCTGAACCCGAGTGGTGTTCTGTTATTGGATTTCTGTGCTAGTCACAGTTTGTCCATAACGAACACCATGTTCAAGCATAAGGGTGTCCATCAGTGCACGTGGCACCAGGACACCCTAGGCCGGAGGTCAATGATCGACTTTGTAGTCGTATCATCTGACCTTCGGCAGTATGTCTTGGACACTCAGGTAAAGAGAGGGGCTGAGCTGTCAACTGATCACCACCTTGTGGCGAGTTGGATTCGCTGGCAGGGGAAGAAGCAGGATAGATTTGGCAGACCCAAACGTACCGTGAGGGTCTGTTGGGAACGTCTGGCAGAACCCGCTGTCAGGGAAGTTTTCAACTCCCACCTCCGGGAGAGCTTCAACCAGATCCCGAGGGAGGTTGGAGACATTGAGTCCGAATGGACCATGTTCTCCACTTCCATTGTTGATGCAGCCGTCCGTAGCTGTGGCTGTAAAGTCGGCGGTGCCTGTCGTGGCGGCAACCCCCGAACCCGGTGGTGGACATCGGAAGTAAGGGATGCCGTCAAGCTGAAGAAGGAGTCCTATCGGGCCTGGTTGGCTCATAGGACTCCTGAGGCAGCTGATGGGTACCAGCAGGCCAAGCGTGCGGCAGCTCGGGCGGTTGTAGAAGCAAAAACTCGGGTCTGGGAGGAGTTCGGGGAGGCCATGGAGGAGGACTACCGGTTGGCCTCGAGGAATTTCTGGCAAACCGTTCGGCGCCTCAGGAGGGGGAAGCAGCTTTCTGTCAACACTGTTTACAGTGGAGGTGGGGAGCTGTTGACCTCGACTGGGGATATTTTCGGGCGGTGGAAGGAATACTTTGAGGATCTCCTCAGTCACTCTGTCATGTCTTCCGTAGAGGAAGCAGAGACTGGGGACTTGGAGGTCGATTCATTCATCACCGGGGCTGAAGTCACTGAGGCAGTTCGCAAGCTCCTCGGTGGCAAAGCACCAGGGGTGGATGAGATCCGCCCTGAGTACCTCAAGTCTCTGGATGTTGTAGGACTGTCTTGGTTGACACGCCTCTGCAGCATCACGTGGCAGACGGGGACAGTGCCTCTGGACTGGCAGACTGGGGTGGTGGTTTCTCTTTTTAAAAAGGGGGACCGGAGGGTGTGTTCCAACTATCGGGGGATCACACCCCTCAGCCTCCCTGGGAAAGTCTATTCCAGGGTACTGGAGAGGAGAATCCGGCCGATAGTCGAACCTCGGATTCAGGAGGAACAATGCGGTTTTCGTCCTGGGCGTGGAACACTGGACCAGCTCTATACTCTCCACAGGGTGCTTGAGGGTTCATGGGAGTTTGCCCAACCAGTCCACATGTGCTTCGTGGACTTGGAGAAGGCATTTGACCGTGTCCCTCGCGTCATTCTGTGGGAGGTGCTCCGGGAGTATGGGGTTGGAGGCCCTCTGTTGAGGGCTGTACAGTCCCTGTACAACCGGAGCAGGAGCTTGGTCCGCATTGCCGGCAGTAAGTCGGACCTGTTCCCGGTGCATGTTGGACTCCGGCAGAGCTGCCCTTTGTCACCTGTTCTGTTCATCATTTTTATGGACAGAAATTCTAGGCGCAGCCAGGGGCCGGAGGGGGTTCGGTTCAGGGGCCGGCAGATTTTGTCTCTGCTTTTCGCAGATGATGTTGTCTTGTTGGCTACCTCGAGCCAGGACCTTCAGCATGTGCTGGGGCGGTTCGCAGCCGAGTGTGAAGCAGCTGGGATGAGAGTCAGCACCTCCAAGTCCGAGGCCATGGTTCTCGACCGGAAAAAGGTGACTTGCTCCCTTCAGGTTGGGGGAGAGTTCCTGCCTCAAGTGGAGGAGTTTAAGTATCTTGGGATCCTGTTCACGAGTGAGGGAAGGATGGAACGTGAGATTGACAATTCAACAGCCAGACTGAAATCTCTGAACCCAGCGATAAAGAAACAACGCAAAATGCACTTTTTTCAGACTCTTAATAATGCTAAGATCATCTGGGACTCACGATCAAAGCCAAAAGGACTTTTAATTGGCCATATTAACATTCGTAGTATAGTAGGCAAAACTGAACAAATTGAACACTTACTGTATTAACTGATTCCAATATTGATCTATCAGGCATATCCGAAAGTTGGTTAACTCATTCATCACCAACAGCTGCCTTCAATATCCTAGGATACGATGTGTTTAGAAGAGACAGGGGAATAGGACGAGGGGGTGGATTATTGATTTATGTGAAGGACTGTTTGAAGTGTAAATTAACTGAATGGCCAACAGAAATAGATATTGAATGTATTGGCCTCAACATAACTATTTCCCCTTAAATGTCTTTCACTGTGATATGTCTGTACCAACCTAACTTCCTCTAAAAATACATTTTATGACCAATTTAAAACTATCTTAAAATGCAGTGATCTTAGAAAGGAAATTATTCTTTTAGGTGATTTTAATGTTAACTGGGACAATAAAGCTGACAGAAAAAAAACTGAAGCAACTAACAGACAATCAAAACCTTTCTCAAGGTCAAAGGTTCAAGGTCCAACAAGAATAATCAAAACATCAAAAACCACAATTGATTTAATATTCACAAATAAATCTGATGGGATCAGTAAAACTTTCAATCTTCTGTCTGGGCTTTCTGACCATAACCTCATCCTATGCTCAAGGAAAATCAACTGGAAACGTCTTACCGGACCCACTAGAGTTAGCAGCCACCATATAATACCTAAAAGTGAACAACAAAATCTGAAGAATGCTCTACAGGAGTATGATTGGTCCAATGTATTAACAAATAATGAAGTTGAGGACAGCTGTAGCACCTTTTCCAAATGTGTTATGGAAGTCGTTAAGATCGTTTCACAAAAAAAGTGGAATTTAAAAAGCGTAAAAAGGTACTACCTTGGGTGAAGGATGATGTAAGGAAACTGATGAAAGAAAGAGATAATACGCTAAAAAAATCTCTAAAAACAGGGCTTACTTGTGACCGACAGACTTTCACATCACTTAGAAATAAAGTAATAAAACAAATTCGTAAAGCTAAAGCAGATTTTTTCATTGAAATGATAGATGGGGCAAATGGCAATGGAAAATTGATATGGGAACAATTAAATAAGTTAACAGGAAGAAACAAAGATACAACACCCAATGATATGCAGCTCCAGGTGAATGGCATTCTGATAAATGACTTGAACATTATCACTAGTAGTTTTAACAATTTTTTTATAAATTCAATTGAGGAATTGACTATGAATTTTAAATGTCCAGGCACTTCATATAACCCTCTGGATAACAGCAAACCAGTCTTTAGCTTAAGGGAAATAACTGTCCCTGAGGTTTTAAAAATCATCTCATCTCTGAAAAATTCTAAGGCTAGAGATGTCTTTGGTCTGGACAGTAATTTTATAAAACACCATAAAGAGGCTTTTGCACATCCAATTGCACATTTAATAAATTTGTCTAGAAATCAGGGTAGAGTGCCATCCACCTGGAAGATTGCCAAGGTTACTCCAGTTCTAAAGGCTGGTGACAAGACCAAACTAGAGAATTATCGACCGATAAGTATCCTGCCAGTCATTTCAAAAATAGCGGAGAAATGGATTGCATTACAATTAACAGACCATCTTAACAATGGGCATAACCCCCTCCATCCAATGCAGTTTGGATTTCATAAGCATCATTCAACCGAAACAGCAATTTGTTATTTTCATGAGAACATCAAAGGTTTATTGGATCAGGGTGGTTATGTAGGAGTTGTTTTCTTGGACCTGAAAAGAGCTTCACTAAACCATGATGTACTTCTTTCAAAACTGTCCCTCTTCAATTTTTCTGATGGCGCACTCTGCTGGATGAGATCATATCTGTTAAACAGAAAACAGACTGTTCAGATTGGAAACTCAATGTCACCTTACCTCAGCTGCTCAGCTGGGGTACCCCAAGGTTCCATTTTGGGACCAATTCTGTTCAGTCTCTATGTAAATGACCTACCTAAAGTGTGCCCAACTATTAATTTGCAACTATATGCTGATGATACAGTTCTTTATGTCCACGCAAAAACAAAACAAGAAGCTGCTGCAATATTATCAGCAGCACTGGCACCTGTATCTAACTGGCTCAATGAATCTTGTCTGCACCTCAATACTAAAAAGACTGTATGTATGTTTTTCTCTTGTCAGTCAGCAGAGGGCGATCTTCCATCTGTAGTAGTCAATGGAGAGAGCCTTGATGTCCTGGAAGAGTTTAAATATCTTGGAGTGGTCTTTGACACAAATTTATCCTTCAAAGCGCATGTTAAAAAAATCAAAAACATCATTAATCTCAACTTGTCAAATTTTTATCATATAAGACTATTTCTTACCTCCAAGACAGCTAAGGTCTATATGCATGCCATGATATTTTCGCACATAAATTATTGCTGTACAACTTGGGCACACACAACAGAAAGTATATTAAAACCCATCAAGTCTCTCTTCAAGAAGGCAGTTAAAGTTCTTGACCTCTTCATTTTCATTATTGTAATGTTTTAAAAAAAGTTTAATATCCTTGATCTAGACAGTTATCAGACTTTCATGGAGGCTTGTCTCATTTATAAAGTCTTACATGCTTCTGCCCCCCCACCATTGAATGAATTCATCCAGAAAAAAAATAATGAGGGAAGAAGAACGAGAGCACAAACTCGAGGTGACTGTAATGTACCGAGGCGCAGGACAAAATTTTGTCAAATGGTTTTATCTGTAAGAGGAACACATTCCTGGAATAAGTTACCATTACACATCAGAAACTGCAATAACTACATACTCTTTAAAAGAAAAAACCTCAAACATTGGTTAAAAATAAAACAGACATGTACGCATTTACCCTAAACACTATTTTTAATCTGACCCCTATTCCTGGGGCTCTTGGTCTATTGTACTTTTATCTGTAACTGTGGGTTAAAATTTTATATTATCAGCTGCTTTGATATTTTCTGTCTGCGTCCTTTTTGTTTTGATGTTGTTTGTCTATGTCTTGTTTTGTAACTGCCTATTGTATGATTTGTAGCTGTGAGGTCTTAAAGTCTTCTTTGTCGTTGTTATGTATTTTACCTGCCTGAGCAATGTTTTTTTATGTTATGGGACTACGGATGGAAATTAGCATTTTTGCTACAATCCGGCATGTTTACATATTTGTATGTTTATTAATGTGCACTGTCCCATCCCAATAAACAAATAAATACAAAATACAAATACAAACAAACTGTTGACATTGGTGAAGGGACTGTGAGACAAGTGTGGAGGGACAGTCTACAAAGTGCAAAACTGACAAGACACACTACAAAAATATCCATCCATCCATTATCTATACCGCCTATCCCTTTTGGGGTTGCGGGGGGGCTGGAGCCTATCCCAGCTACAATGGGCGAGAGGTGGGGTACACCCTGAACCGGTCGCCAGCCGATTGCAGGGCCACATGCAAGGACAAACAAACATTCACACTCACACTCACACCTACGGACAATTTAGAGTCATCAATTAACCTAATGAGCATGTTTTTGGTCTGTGGGAGGAAGCCGGAGTACCCGGAGAGAACCCACGCGTGCACGGGAAGAACATGCAAACTTCACACAGAAAGGCCCCGCCTGACCCGGGGATCGAACCGGCAACCTTCTTGCTGTGAGGCACGCACACTACCTGCTGCTCCACCGTGCAGCCACAAAAATATCAATTTTATATATATAAGGGTTGTAGTATAACCATCAGGACACCATTGATGTGTGATGTGATTTTGGTGACCTGAGGCCTGTACCATAAAGCTTGATTAACCTAGCCGGGCTTCCTCTTACTTATCGGGCTTCACTTAACGAGACATCTGCCCTCCGGATTTTCGGTACCATAAAGCCGGCTATCAACTCACTAATTCAATTCAGGCTTGTCCAATCAAGATCTGTGCGCGCTCACATAAAAAGGGCGGAGTTTGCTGCATGCGACCAATCGCAAACATGGAAAAATCAGCCCGAGCCGCATATTTCACTACGGAGGAGCAAACAATAATAATTAATAAATACGAGGAATACAAATCAATAATCCAGGCAAAAAGCAACACAGTTGCAGCTGCCAAACGGCGCAAGGATTGCCGACTGTGTCAATGTGTAAGTTAGTGCCATTATAATATTACTTCCCCACTATGACTGCACTTGTATATCTGACTACAATAACATTTGTGTGTTCCATAAATGTATGTGTGTATGAAATTTTTCGTTATGGCATGTGATTGTAGCCTTATTATTTCAGATGCAACCCGAGTGGAGCAAAGAGAACATGGGAGCAAATCAAACATAAGTATAAAAATATACTTCAAAGTGGTCAGTACGCTTACTATATCTTATACATGTAGCATATGTATATGTAGGCCTACATGTTGGAGGCTATATACAATACAATACACAACTGCAAACATCCCAGGGCTTAGTCTACATTATGCAAATTACACATCAACCTTGCTTACCTGCGATGTCATAAAAGCCCTCTTTGATGCATTGCGTGGGCAGGTGGCCGGGAAACACCACGAATGCATCGACAAGCTCAGTCAGGGCCCCCGCGACTTCATGAATAGCTCTACATACTGTGTTTTTCCCAAGGTTTTCGGCACCACCAAAAGAATACATAAAAGTACCTATGAATGAATGAATCAATCCATGATTTACTTAAACAAATAATTGATTAATGGCATTTTATCTGTGGCTTGCTTGTAACCCATCCAACGAGGGATTTAAAGACATCATAATAATTACAAACATCACTAAGAAATATATTACCTGTGGCAAAAAACCTCAGTGCAATGCACCACTGTCTGCAGGACTGTCAGCGCGTGGTTGCGGTGCGTTACATTACTGATGTAAGGCTCCAGCAGCTGACAGATGTATTGTAACCCCTCTCCCGAAAACCTGTACCTTTCGTACAGTGATTGTTCAGACAATTCGAACGGATTACAGCGATCTCTAAATATTCTCTCACGCCTGAGTGCTCTTCGCACAAGCTGTGCACCAAGATCCACCGGGTTCTCATAAAACGGACAGGCCATTTTCCAAGAGAACTGATTGGTCAGTAGGTGGGGCTTTTATACCTGCTGAGCTCTTATCCTGAACTTATCCTGCTCCGGAGCAGGTTAGGTGTTCAGCATAGGTTACCACGGCAACGTAGCCCGATAGAAAGTAAGCCACCTTTATGGTACCGAAAAGCCAGGGTTAAGCCTGAAGTTATCTCGCTAAACCGTAATCCAGCTTTATGGTACAGGCCTCCTATGTAACAGTGACATTGACATTGTAGTATATCTTTTCGGTTTTGCACTTTGTAGAAGGTCCCTGCGCACTTCGACCACCTGCACATTAAAACCAATATGTCTCAGGCTCGTTTTGACTGAAATTAGGTTGCAGCTCATTTTTTATCTTACTAGGGTTTGAAAAGGTCGTCATTTGTATTTATTTTTATATTATTATTATTATTATTATTATCATCATTATTATTATTATTATTATCAGGATTATTGGACAACCTTTAGTTCATCTGTCCAACTGTCCAACGCACAAGACCCATGGATCATTTTTAGCCAAGTCAAGTTTCACAAGTTTTCAAGCATCCCTCGACCCTCAAAAATGTGACTGAATGGCAAATACATGAATGCAACTACTACTACTACTACTACTACTACTACTACTACTACTACTAATAATAATAATAATAATAATAATAATAATAATAATAATAATAATAATGTAATTACATTGGGGCCTTCACACCACTCGGTGCTTGGGCCCTAGAAAATGGTAATAGTCATTCTAGCATTCATTCCAGCTGATTCATTTGTGGTTGCTTAACCAGCGGAACCTTTGTATTATCGTGGAACCTGGTGGGGCTCTATATCTGTTACACATTTAAAAGCTACGTCACATCTAATCCCCACAATGGCGGAGGAAACAGTCTTGGATAAAGGGTCATCTTTCATGGATCCTTTTAGAGGGCTTTTGTTGAGATATTTTATGCCCGAATTGTGTTACGACGAGTTCTTTCTCAATTTCAACTTTTTGGACGGTAAGCGTCTCATTTTAGTTGAATACGGTAGCTCGATACTCAGTGTATGCTGATAATAAACTCGCTGCATTTATTTTGTGTAGATTCCACTTTCGGTGTTTAAAAAGTGGAGAATGCTCGGGTTTTCGGGGCATTCTGGTTATCCATTGGTATGTTTGTATGAACGCCAAATTCAAATTAAGTACTTACTGTTAAATTAACGTGCATGTTATTTCCCTATGTAAACATGGTTCTTTACTAGAGCAATGAAGCAACCTCTCCCGTGTTTGATTATATTCATAGGTTTAGTTATGGTTAGGGGAAATGGTGGTTACAATCGGAGCCACGTTTCCATTTTCCATAGATCAAATATGACCAGCAATGTAACTTCGGAAAACCTGAGGGGTAATATTTCCTGTCTGAATCTCCCTTAGTGCGCAAGTAACGTTAAAAAGACACGCCCACCCACCCCAGTGACCAATAGGATGGGTGCCGGATCTAAGGAAAATCAAGCAGAATTGAAACAGATCCATCAGCACACCTCAAAGCTCACTGAAGAAGGATTTTAATGCTGTGTAACGTTTCAGGCACAATGCTCGTCCTCAGACTTTTAATAAGTAATAGCGAGTTGCCATCTTAAATACCCATAATGCATCTTACAAGCATATGTGACATACCACACGTGATGCAAATCACCAGTTAAATACATTTCAAATAAAGCCTATACACAGATTATACCGAGATTACGTGTATACAAATACACAAAAGGTATATAAAAAATTCACAGTATATATAGAGGGAAAGTACAGAGGCCTGTACACATATCATGTGCCTCATAAAAGCAGTGGGCCAAATAGCCATAATGTATTTTAAATGTGCATTACAAACACAGGTGGCATACCTGGCAGACCTTTTACAAATTGTCAGAAAATAGTAACAAAATCCATTTCAATATTATGTAGATATACAGATTAGAAAAGGTAGATACCTAAAGAAAATAACTGCATATACAAAGGAAATTTACTGTCTCCTAGGTATACAAATCATGTACTCCAATATTTTGTACTCCATAAAGGACACATCCCACTCCGAGGAAATCACCTTGTAATTGTAATAGTTGTTTATGAAATACATACTACTGGGGGTACATGATGTGAATTTCCTTTGTCTATACATTAATTTTTTAATGTACCTCTCTTTTGTAATCTGTATATGTGTATAATATTGAAATGGATTTTTCTTACTAGTTTTGACAATTAGCAAAAGTTGTGATATATCACGTTATTAATATGAATTTAGTATATATTATGAATATGAGGAGAACATCATTTGTATACTGTGATTTTCCTTTGTACAATATATATTGAATATTCTTCACATACCATTTTGTGTATGTGTGTAGCTTCTGTGCTTCCCTGAAAAAAACTAAATCAACATTGAATGTATCCTGCTAACAAGTATTGTGTGTATCAAAGCCTGATATATTTTATTTCTCTGTGCCATAGAGTTCTATTGTTGTCCAAAAACCACAAGTCCCACACTGTTGCACTGGGTGACATGTTCCTTCTTTACTATGGACACCCCACACGCTGTAGTTTTTCTTTTTGATTCAGTTCCAAATGCTTACTAAAACACCAAATGTGTATTCATCTGCCACTGAAAATAGCCCTCAAACAAATGCACATTTCCTTCTTTATGAGAGTAATGTTTGCAAACAACTACAGAGTACAGCTCTTTTAAGAAATTACTGAACCTTTTTAAATTTGAACTTTTTAAACATTAAACTGTAAATTTGTGTGCCATTTGTGTATAATAGTGCCTTCAGTAGAAACCAGTTCGCTTGGATCTGAGTGCCAAATACAGAGTAGGGAAGTCAGAAAGTATTGAGACACAGACTAACACATGTAGCTGATGCAGAAATGTATGTTTTACTTCTCTCTTGCTTACAGACTCATTTTGATTTTTTGATCCTGTCTTGTTATAGATTCTCTGATTGATGACTGATTTGGTGTGGATGTGTGTGCATACTTTATGTGATCTATGACAGCCAGCAAATCAAAGTATGTTCTGTTTTGTTCCAGTACCATGTCTGAAGATTGTACTGAGCAAAGTCCTGGGGATCGGCATCATCCTGGGATCAGTGATGGGTAAAACACCTCACCTCCTCTAATCTTTCTAACATTTTCAGTATCACTGCCAGCTGTACTACTCTTTTTATTCGGAAAAAACAGAATGTGTATATATATTTATATCATTCTATTTTTTTACTTTTAATAGTTTATTTTTAGAAGATTTGTCATGCACCAACATCTCCATAACAAATTCCTTGTATGTATAAAATAGTATTAATAAAGCTTTTTTTTTTTTTTTTTTTCTGATTTGGACACCTGACCTGAGGTCTACTAATTCTAATCAAACTGTAGTCATTGGGCCTGCATTAGCTAAGTGCGGCAGCAGTAGCTCTGTGGTGGCTCGGCTTGGGAACCAGAAGGTAGCCAGTTCAGTTCTAGCATGGACCACAGCACCTAATGTGGACTGGTAGCTGGAGCGGAGCCATTTCACCTCCTGGACAGTGCCAAGGTGCCCTTGAGCATGGCAATGAACCTTAGACTGCTATGTGGTGGCCCCATCACATGTGTATGGGTCCTGTGTGTGCATGTCTGTGTTTCAGGCCTGTGTGTGTGTAACTGTATATCGAGATGATATTATTTCTCTTCAGCCTTGGGGATTAATAAAGTAGTTCTTGTTTTATTATTGTTTTAATCTAGTTTAGTTTTAGTCAGTGAAATCTAAGAGCATATAAGTATGAAAGATATTAAAGTATGTAACATTTAGTCTCACTTTCCTCATATTGTTTTCATGTTAATCTTCAGCAGCTTTAAAGTTGTATTTATGATGTAGTATTTTTTCTGAGGATAATGCAAAGGTTGTCTAAAAGTGATGATGTTGTAATGTTACATAATACAAATGACAGTTCCAGTCATTGAAAGGAGTAACCTTTTTTCACTTAGTTTCACTAAGAGCCCAGCTCCCTTTTTCCTGAGCACACTCAGCACACAGTTCCACACAATTCCACCTGGAAGCTCCCCATTATAACTGCAGTCTGACATGTTGGCCACTGAGCAGTTGGGATTATGATCCAGTAATCAAACTGGCAGCCTTTCGGTCACAAGCGTGCTTCTCTATTGAGTGAAGAAAATCAAATCTAAGCCATATGATGCCATTAGACATTGTTGGTGTTGGTTCATTACAGAGTAACAGAAATTGCTTTTATAATGCCAGGTAAATGTGACCCAACAGACACACAAAGAAAATGTGTCCATAGCACTATGTATCCAAAACTTTCAAATACTTAAAGCTGACATTGAATATTTGGTCATATTCACGGTATGGTATGGTTTTGGTTGGTTATGGGCCAGTTTTATTCTGTATTTAGACAAAGTTCTTCTAACTGTGGAAGCCAAATTTAACCTTTGCAGACTTTGTCTTCTTGTGTTTAATAAACAAAAGTGTTTTATTGAAAAGTATGTTTATATTTCTCAAAGTATGCTATTAAAAATGTATCATTGTGTAAAACTGTCAACCTGCGTGTTTGTTTTTTATTTTACAGTGTAAATTTGTACATGATTTTGTTTAGAAAGTGGATGGCTTGAAAAAAAAAATGCTGTTTTTTGTTTTGTTGTTTGTTATTACAGAAATTATGTGAAATGTTGAATGTTTTTAGATACCTCCATTAACTTTCCTCTATCCTTTTTCATCACAGTAAAGCTGCCTCAGATCTTAAAGCTGATGGGAGCAAAAAGTGCTGAGGGGCTGAGTTTCAAGTCTGTGCTGCTGGAGTTGCTGGCCATCACAGGAACAATGGCCTACAGTATCATCAACAAGTTCCCATTCAGGTTGGGCCACATTCAGATCAACTCTGAAGTAGAAATGTACATTGAGCACATATTGTTGTAGTAGTTCTCCACCTTGTTGATTCATATTTTGAGTAACAAATTTAGTAACACACTGAATATTACCTCAGTGCCTGGGGTGAGGCTCTGTTTCTCATGCTGCAGACAGTCACCATAGGCGTCCTCATTCAACACTACAGAGGAAGAACCAGCAGAGGTAAGACTGCATGCACATTGAAGAATCATTAATGGGCAGAATTTGAGCTTGATGTTTAAGACCAATACTGATATCAATATGTGATCCCTCTTATTTGGTTACTGAAGGGTTTTGGCTTAGGTAACTACAGAAACAATGACCTGTATTATCAAAGATGACAATCCAAGACGACAATGCATTCTGAAAAGTGAACTGAAATAGAAATTACATATAAGA
Source organism: Chaetodon trifascialis (assembly GCF_039877785.1). Taxonomy (NCBI): domain Eukaryota; kingdom Metazoa; phylum Chordata; class Actinopteri; order Chaetodontiformes; family Chaetodontidae; genus Chaetodon; species Chaetodon trifascialis. Next base: position 19,367,780 of record NC_092078.1, on the reverse strand, counting down.
TGTAATTGGAAAACTCAACACAACATTTGATTTAATCCTTAAATTAAAAGGGGGAAAGACTGTGTTAGGGTTGGGTTCAGATAGTTTGTAATTCACAGTCTCCCTTAGTCTCTACAGCCTCTTTCTCTCACTGCAGGCATGTGAAAAGAAAAAAAATGGATGTATACAAACACGTGCCCTCAGATCAGCACCAGTGTTTCTTCTCTCCCAGGTTTCCTGTTTCTGGTTGTGTATTTTGGCCTGCTTGTCCTCCTGCTGTCTCCAGTCACTCCTGTGTCAGTGGTCACCTACATGCAGGCCTCGAACATGCCCGCCATCATCATCAGCAAGGTAGGTGAAGACAACTCAAGTCCGATACATATATATTAATATAATGCTTGCATTTTTTCAACAAAATCCTTTTATGATGTTAACAGTGAGTGGTTAACATTTTCAGTCTGTGCTGTGTTCTTGTTTTTAGACTTGTTAAGACATTTCTTTTGAGAATGAAGGAGGATGTTATTTCTTTGTAATTATATCCGGATTAGAGTTTCATTAAGTTCAAATCTTTGTTATCTGGAACAAGTAACATGGTGTCCTAACCTATTACACCTGACTCATGCATTTTTTCTGAAAGTGTATACCCCTCTTTCCTAAAGTCTTAACTCAGTCAAGTCAGAACACAAAGAAATCATAAACACACTCCTGTGATCAGCAGAACTCACTTTCTCCAGTGACAGTGATAAATTAATTTTCATCTGCTTAGAAACATATGAAAGATGATCCCTGTCACTTGAGATCTTGTGATCACATTCACAAACACTTTCATCAGTATTAACATGAATCCATGATTGTTGTCTGTTTCTTGGTTATAGTACAAACAACAACAGGAACGAAGGCAGAATGACTCTACATGTTGCATATTCACCAAGTAAAAACAGACATACAAAAAAAGACAGGAAATTGCTTTTCTAGCACAAATAAAAGTTACTTCACATGTGCAAACACACACAACACAGGAGAGACTGACCGTGTGCATTGTTCCAGCTGATCCAGGCAGCCTCCAACTTCCATAATGGGCACACTGGTCAGCTGTCTGCTATCTCTGTTTTCCTGCTGTTTGCTGGATCACTTGCCCGCATCTTCACTTCACTACAGGTAAGTGTGGGTATGTCCATCTATAATATGACTGACTGATGACATTATAGAGATGATCATTGCTACTCTTCAAATACAATATATATACATACAGTATATCTCAACAAACATCAGATCCCTCCCACACACTCCACTTGAACATAGTTTTGGGTGATGTGAACCTTGTACCACAAAACAGAGAAGATATCTGCATGTACTTGTGACCTAAATAAAGGTGATTCAGGTGATGAAACAAATTCCTTGCATTTCCTCTTGAAGCTCCAACAATTTGCTGACAGTATTGACATTCAGAAAGGTTTTTTTCAGTTTTTTTATTTCAATTTTGTTTGTATAGCGCCAAATCACAACAAAAGTTGTCTCAGGACACTTTCCATATAGAGCTGGTACAGGCCAAGCTCTTTTATCTACAGAGACGCAACAATCCCTCATGAGTAAGACTAGTTTTTCTGCATCATTTTGAGACAAAATATGCCTGATTTTTGCAATATTACGTACACTCTTAGAAATTACCCCTGTTAAAAAACAGTAAACAACTGGAAGTAGGGTTGCCAGGAAGTAACTGTAAAACTAACAGTATATTGCGGTTGCTGAAATTTACAGCTTGATACTGTTTTCATAAATACAGCATAGAGCTGTTATTTTAAACCTTAACAGTAAATTGCTGTTGAAATAATTAACAGTTAATTAACATTTATTTACACCTTTTTCTTAAGAGGTATGTTTGCTGTTTTTTTACTTTGTATTGTAACACCTTGCTGTTAATTAACGTTGTTCAAGCAAAATTGAAGGTATGTTTATTCTTCTAATCTTCTTTTAATTTGACAAACTAATGTGATAAATAAATATAGCATTTGAAACTGCAATTTAAAATATCAAGACAAATAATAAAACTTCAAAGAGTCCTTTCAAAACATGTCCCTTTATTGACATTAAACATGCACACATGTATGTATCAAGTTTGGCTGCAGTTGTGCTAAAGCCTTCAAAAAATGCCAAACCATGCCTAACTTTCTCCAAAAAAAATAAATAAAATAAAATAAATAAAATAAAAAATAATAATGTGTGGGGAAAAAGGAGAAGTAAAGGAAAAGCAGATGTAGACAGCAGCCTGGTGGAGAAGCCGTGAGACGGAGGGCTCATCTGGGGTCAGGTGGGGTTGAGCTGGCAGAGAGAGTTTTGTGATAAGTGTGTGTGTGGCTTGTGTGTGTGTGTGTATGTGTGGTTTTTGAACACTTGTCCAAGGACGTGGGGAGCATGAGTGCTTGAGGGGTATTGACGACGAGTGCGATGGCCTTGCCACTATATCTATCTACACTATAGACACGGTGTAGAAGGAGAGGGTGCCTCCTTCCCAGTCCAGGTACACTCCCACTCTGCTGCATGGTGGCGAACGGATGGTGGCTCTTCTGTGACTGTGCCAATTTGTGTAGCCCTCGTCAGTCAAAAAATGAAAAATAAATAAATAAAATAATAAAAAAAATTCCAATTATATTAGTCAACTTGACTGCAACTATGTCTCTTAACATCAAACGTTTGCAGTCTTTAAACTAAATGACTTACAAGTGAGGACTACACAAAGCCCCACTCAAAATCCATCAGTCTTCTCAGAAGAGTTGAGACGGGCGTGCTGACAGAAGCTGTCTTTTTTGACTTGCCTTTGTCCCGTGCAGCCTTTGTGCCCCGCTCTGGATTGATTCCTATGAACCGCCTGAAGCACAAGAACGCATGTTCAGAGGTGGTGCTAAAAAATATATTATTGTGTAATTATATACATGTTTTATTGAACTCCTTGATTATTTGTTCTTTAGTTTTCATGATATTTCACAATGTAATTGATTTACTAAACACCACCAGGTATGAATTGAACCATTATTAATTAACTGAGACCAAACCATGAATTTGGAGAATGGTCAGTCCCCTACATATAAGATTAATGTCTAAAACTTTGTTGAAGACAATCAGCATGCCAATAAGCTCAGGGATGAGATGTGAGTGCATTCCGGTTACAGTCGGTCAAGCTAAATGTGCAGAGGTACTGTTGCGCAGTAACTTTGCCAGCCCTTGATACCAAGGTCACATAAATCAAATTTCATGTGATTGTCACAAGTCTTAAGCATCAAAACTGATCAACAATGAATCATTCCCACCCCTAATTAAAACATCTTACCTTTGGATGAACTCCAGGGTGGCTGCTACACCATCATCATACTGCAGGTCAAAGACGTAAAATGTGGAAAAGAGTGCAGCTAGCCCAGAGATGAAAGATGGCTGGATGCCTTCACAAATGATGTGCCCTTCAATGCTGATCATCCAGCCGTGAATGCAGCAACCTGGTGCTTCACCTGAAACTTGCCAAAAAAAAAGAAAAAACACAGAGTGACCACCCTTTTAGTTAACCTCTTGTTTAAGCAAACATATCCTTATAACTGTGGCAACAGATCAGGAGACACTCTGCTGGTTGAGGAGAGCAAGAGTGTCACCATCACTGATACAATACTAAAAAGGCTACAAGAGAGGGACTTAGACCTTAGTTTGGGCTACTGCAAAGCAGTCGTAAGTTGATCGCTAAAGATGAAAGAGGAAACAACACGAGATGATACAAGAAGTAAAATACCTTCTGCTGTCACATCATTTGTCTTAATCATCTATATTGGTATGAATACATGCATGTAAGCGAGAGGAAAGCTATCTAATGCTAATGTGGTCAAAGGATGAAAGAGGATTCACACAATATCAGTTTTTTAATATGTTTTGAAGTCATGAAATGTTAGGAAAAACACTTGGTGAATTAAAAGAAACACTTTGGTGGCTCATCTAAACATAAAAAGAAAAAGAAAAGTTCATACATACCACGTAGTATCAGCCGAGGAGTTACAGGAAATAGGAGGGTTCTCTCCACATCAGCTGCCGTGGCAGATTCCTAGAAGATTTTAAATCGTAAATAACTTTATGAGTGGTAGTTTAAAAAGAAGTTAAACAGTATGACAAGGAAATGAAATGAAAAATATATCCTCTGCAGTGTATTGTTGATTGTATTATCTGTCTCTCTCTCTGTCTTTGGTATCATAAAGGTTAATAAAGAGAAAAAGTAACTTACATTTGCAATTAGGATCAACCCTTCTGAATGCTCAGAGAAGTGAGCCATCAAAAGCTGGATAACAAAGAAACACAGCTCAGTCTTTTGACCACTTAAGAGGGCGGCCCGCACATCTTCGTTGGTGGGTTTCTGCTTGAAGAACTCTACGATGGCTCTGCCACACTCCTCCATGGCAAGCTCGAGCATACGTAGCACTTTGATGTCAGTAAGATGTTCAAAATGAGCATAAAGTCCTTTCTGAGTGAAAAGGTATGGCCATTTCTGTCTTAGATCTGTGAGGGTTGGTGCAGGTAATTCATTTATTTGGCGACGCTGCAGGCAGAAGGTGGTTTCCATGAGTTCCTGTACTTCTGCTCGTTCAACTCCCTGAACACCATCTCGATGGTATATCTCCTCCAACTGAAGACGTTTCTGCTCTACTGTATGCTCTGTCTCTTCTGGTGGCAGGTCAGGCTGGTATCTGGTGCAGCCATACATATCAGTAGGCCCTCTCTTTAGTCCATCTCGTGATGAACGGTGGTGCCTCAAACTGCTGTCACGGTTAAGATTTTCAATTCTGTTCTTCAGCTGAATTAAAAGTGATGTATAGCCAGTTCCCAATAGTTTGCCATTGTTCTGCATATCAGCAAAACTCTGAGGGTGCTGGTGGATAATTTTTTGACAGACAGTGATGCACTGTGAGCGCGTTGGGTTGGCCTCATACTTCCTCATCTCGTCAGCTAACACTCTGATCATCTGTCGCCGTGCAGCAGGTGGAGGTCTCTTTCCATCAGAAATTGCTGAATTGATTTCCCGAGGCATGAGGTTCCATGGCACCTGGAATGTCTCCGGCCATGTTTTTCTGATGGTGGAGGGGGACTCACAGTCTTCTGCACTGCTAGATTCTGGATTTGAGGGTGAGAGCACAATTGATGGACTGGATGGAGGATCTGGTGATGGACTGCTGACTCCTGGGCTGGGGTGTGGCAGTGTTTGCAGTTCCAAAGTGACCACAGTTGTCTCTGGAAATGGAAAAGATGAGTAAAACAAGAGGCGGGCATCTGAGATTAAAATCATTAGACTTGTCACACCGATTGAAGGGGCATGCCACTGTCCATCCCTCTTTAATGTGCACTCTGAGATGGGAATAAAACTGACTCACTGTATCACAATTTACACTACACAAGTCAACATGGCATTTAAGGTCTAATGCAGCGCATTGATGTAATCTAGAAGGTCTTGTGCAGTCAGAGATGCAACACTTAAATACTAAATTAGGGATATTGCTATGAATACACATGTGTTTCCCATAGGCCACTACAGTTCTACATTGATGTCCACAGACTTGGCATGGAAACATAACTTGAGGTACTGTAGGATATCCTAGACAAGAAGTAAATTTTACCGTACCTCCCTTTGAATTTACTTGCCAAACAGGAACTGTAAGGATTCTGTAAAGGGAAAAAACAACATTAGAACAAAAAGAAAAACATACATTAAATAACTGATTATCTGAATTCAGTTTTCACATTCTAGAAAGATTCAAGCAGCTATTTTTTGCAATCTTTATCACATTGTGTTTATTCTTTCTCATTAATTGATCAAATGAAGGAAACAAAAGTTTACATGCAGCTTCACTCTGTTCAGCTGGAATGTCCCTGACTCCTAAATAAATTATCTTAAGTACACTCTTCCATGTTTGCATCGGTCTCTTGAGGCCTCAGTGAATTGCAATTACATTTATGTCTGTTAATAATCGATATTAATTTATAATATTTTCTGCAAATTCCAGGCCTCTTCTCAAATCAGGTCAAACTTTTTAATAAAGTTCATAGACTGAGCTATTGTCATACAAGTGTCCACCATAATAAATAATATTAATTCCACATACACTGTATATTAATTACATATGTTAACGTGCTGCACTCCCCCAGCCTGCAAGAAGAGAGACATGTAGCTACAGGCTACAGTCCGTGATGCGAAAAGTGGGGGAGAATTGAGTAGGGAGCCAGTGCAGGGAAATGTCCTGTGTTGTACTTTTTTCTGCGGTGTGTGTGTGTGTGTGTGTGTGTGTGTGTGTGTGTGTGTGTGTGTGTGTGTGTGTGTGTGTGCATGTGCGTGACCAGCCGAGTCGGCGCCGAGCGCTCTGAAATCCTTAATTTACAAGGCTGTGAACGTCGCGTAAAATTTATGCTGCTAAACGACCATTTTTTGGAGCTTGCCACCTTTTGGCGTTTCAATAATATGTACTAACAACTCAGAAACGAAATTTCATTAACTTGTTTTGAGGGTGGATTCCAATTAGCAAGTGTTGAGAGCAAGATAATGTTAGCTAGCAAAGAATTTACTCACTTTGAGTGTCACATTTAACTATAGGCACTGCTAATCTTACAAATGACTCCAAACTTAGTAAGTGATGGTTGTTGCCTACTCTAACTAACAAAACAGTGAGGCACTCACCTGTTGATTGTGAGGATGGAGATGGGGAACAAGTCGGTTGACCTTCTTCAAGCATGTGCTCACATCTACTTTTTCCCAAAATGCAATGCAAACATTACAAGACCTTACTGTTTTCTTTCCTTGGAGCAATAATACAGTAACATAATAACAGTAACATAATTCTAAACTGTCATTATACTGTTTTGTCTGTTATTATACAGGGTTGTCCTGTATATAAATAGAACAGGCCTTTGCTGTTGACATTTTCTTGTAAATTCACAGCAATTCGTTAGAGTGTAGGCAAAAAAAGGCAGTCCTTGAAATTTGTTTTACATGGGAGTGAAAGGACATGTCCTGATCAAAGATAACTCCCAGATTCTTTACAGTGGTGCTGGAGGCCAGCGCAATGCCATCCATAACTGCTATGTCATCAGAAAGTGACTTTCTAAGATGTTTAGGGCCTACTACTATAACTTCAGTTTTGTCCGAGTTTAGCATCAGAAAATTGCAGGTCATCCAGGTCTTTATGTCCTGAGGCATGCTTGTAGTCTAGTTAACTGACTGGTTTCTTCTGACTTCATTGATAAATATAGCTGGGTATCATCTGCATAGCAATGAAAATTTATTGAGTGCTTCCTGATAATGTTACCTAAAGGAAGCATATATGAGGTGAATAGAATTGGTCCAAGCACAGAACCCTGCGAACTCCATAGCTGACTTTAGCGAGCACAGAGGAGTCGTCATTAACATGTACAAACTGAGAGCGATCTGACAAGTAGGATTTAAACCAGCTTAGCGCAGTTCCCTTAATGCCAATGAAGTGTTCCAGTCTCTGCAATAGGATACCATGGTCAATGGTGTCAAATGCAGCACTAAGATCCAATAAGACTAGTACAGAGACAAATCCTTTATCAGATGCAATTAGAAGGTCATTTGTAACTTTAACCAGTGCTGTCTCTGTGCTATGATGCACTCTGAATCCTGACTGGAAATCCTCAAATAAACTATTATTGTGTAGAAAGTCGCACAGCTGATTAGCAACTACTTTCTCAAGAGTTTTTGAGAGAAAGGGAAGGTTGGATATCGGTCTATAGTTGGCTAAAACCCCTGGATCAAGAGTAGGCTTTTTAAGTAGCGGTTTTATCACAGCTACTTTAAAGGACTGTGATACGTAGCCTGTTGATAAAGACAGATTGATCATGTCTAATACTGAAGAGTCAATTAAAGGTAATACTTCTTTAAATATCTTAGTCGGGGTCTTATGGGGTCTAAAATACAGGTTGATGATTTTGATGATGAAATTATTGAAATTAGTTGGTGAAGGTCAACGGGTGTAAAACAGTCTAAAACTGCAACAGGCTGAGTAACAGTTTCTACAGTTTCTGTGTTTGAAGACAAAACAGTACCTGACGGCAGGAGCCGATGAATTCTGTCTCTAATAGTTAGAATTTTATCATTAAAGAAGCTCATGAAGTCATTACTGTTCAGAGCTAAAGGAATACGTGGTTCAACAGAATTATGGCTCTCAGTCTGGCTACAGTGCTGAAGAGAAACCTGGGATTGTTCTTATTTTCCTCTATTGGTGCAGAGTAATACGCTGCCCTGGCACTGCGGAGGGCTTTCCTGTATATTTTAAGACTGTCTTGCCAGGTGAGCCAGAATTCTTCCAAATTGGTAGAACGCCTTTTCCTTTCTATTTTCCGTGAAGTTTGCTTTAATTTGCGGGTTTGAGGGGTATACCATGGAGCTAACCTCCTCTGTTTAATTATCTTTTTAGGGGAGCAACAGAGTCAAATGTCATACGCAATGAACCTGTAGCACTATCAACCAGGTAGTCAATCTGGGAGGGACTAAGGTTAGCAGAGGAATCCTCTGTTGTTGAGACATGGCATTGAATTAAATGCTGATGGGATCATATCCTTAAATTTAGCTACAGCACTATCAGACAGGAGTCTGGTATAAGAATTTTTGCCTACTGGCTGGTAGTTTGGTAATATGAATTCAAAAGTTATTAAATGATGGTCTGATAAAACAGGATTCAGTAAGGACATAATTAAGTCTTCAATTTCAATGCCATATGCCAGACCAAGGTCGAGGGTGTGGTTAAAACAGTGAGTCAGTTCATGTACATTCTGACTGCCAACTGAGTCTAATACTGAGATAAAAGCAGTGCTAAGGCTGTCATTATCAACATCTACATGTACATTAAAGTCACCTACAATAATTACTTTATCCGCTTTGAGGACTAAACCTGATAGAAACTCCGAGAACTCAGCTATAAATTCGGAGTAAGGACCATGAGAGCGGTATACAATAACAAATAAAACTGGCTGCACTGTTTTCCATTTTTCATGAGAAAGAGTGAGAACAAGGCTTTCAAATGAGTTATAGTCGAGTTTAGGTTTAGGGTTGATTAAAAGGCTTGAGTCAAAAATGGCTGCAACTCCACCTCCTCTGCCGCTGCCTTGAGGAATGTGAGTACTAATATGGCTCGGAGGAGTAGCTTCATTTAGGCTCACATACTCTTCAGGACACAGCCAGGTTTCAGTTAGACAAAATAAATCAATATTATGGTCTGATATTAACTCATTTACTAAAACAGCTTTAGAGGACAGAGATCTGATGTTAAGGACTCCACATTTAATTCTCCCATCTTGTTGTACTATTGCAGTGGTTTTTTTAATTTTAATTAGATTTTTATGTTTAACTCCTCTTCTCTGTACTTTTGGTTTACTTAGTTTATGTGGTCAGGGGGCAGACACAGTCTCTATGGAGTGTCGGGTGGGTAACTGCTCTAGTGAAAGCGCAGAGAAGCGTGTAGGACTGCAGCTCTGCCTCCTGGTCTCAACTCTGAGTTGTCAGGGGTTAGGTTCATAAATAAAATGGGTCAGATTTCTAGAGATGACAGCTGCTCCCTCCAAAGTGGGATGGATGCCATCTCTCCTAATCAGACCAGGTCTTCCCCAGAAAGTCTGCCAATTATCAATGAAACCCACACCGTTTGCTGGACACCACCTCAACAGCCAGTGATTGAATGATGACATGCGGCTAAACATATCATCACTGGTCAGATTTGGCAAGGGTCCAGAGAAAACTAGTCCGACATCGTTTTTGCATATGTACACACCAATTCCACATTAATTTTAGTGACCTCTGATTGGCGTAACTGGGTGTCATTACCACCAACGTGAATAACAATCTTACTGTATTTACGCTTATCCTTAGCCAGCAGTTTCAAATTTGATTCGATGTCGCCGGCTGTGGCCCAAGTTAGGCATTTGACTATGGTCGCTGGTGTCGCTAACTTTTGTATTGTATTGACTGAAGAGAAAAGGTGTCTATGGAATGGATATGGCAACTTTTTTTTCCTCATCTGCACACACAGCTCACATTTATTCAAAATGTTAGTCATTTTACGTTTCTGACAGACTGGATATTTGTACAACCAACAATATTAGTTCAGTCAGAGATTCATAAAATCAGTTTCTGTCTAAACTAGTAAACAGAATATTTATTTGATCAACTGCCCACCCCTACAGTGAAAGCACATTCACTGTATTTGAACCCCTGAGAAGGTCCACCCTGGTTCAGTTTCAGGAGGAAAGCTGAAAAAGTACATGTTAAAAAATTGTTAATTTTTTCATCAGCTTATGTTCACATAAGTCACAAAGGAATGTTGTTTTGAGCTATATTGTATTCTTACAGGAAACTGGAGACTCATTGATGGCCGTCACCTTTGTCATATCCTCTGCCTGTAACTGCATCATCGCCCTGCAAGTTCTCTACTACTGGAACAGTTCCCCAGAATGCAAGAAGAAGAGGAAAAAGAAGAGAGAGTAGTAAAAGGACAGTCACTAATCGTCAGTCACAAAGCAACACTTTTCTTTCCAAATCCAGCTTTAGACAGTCTCAAAGAGATGTCTTTCTTGAAAGAAAAAATTGAAATGCAGGTACAGACCTTCTGGGAGGTGTGGGACACTGAACCTGCTATGCAACCACTTGACTTGGAAGTAAGGATGTGAACGTAACGTACCAAGTAACATGCTCAGAACCAAAACTCTCAAAGCCAGTGCCCACATGACCTTGAGAGTTTTGGTTCTGAGCAGGGCTGTTGGGTCCAGACTCCCACTTTGTGGTACACCGTTAATACATTCCTCTTGATCAGGTTTTGCTCTTTGCATCCATTGTATAAGCATCTTTTGTGTTAAAATGTTTGGAAACAGTATGTACACTTGACTGTTGATTTTTCACGCTGAGGACTTCTGATTACTTTTTTTTTTTTTTTTTTTTGAATGTTTCTGTTGATCTTGGATGCATGTAAAGAATCATTGTTTTATCAGTTCATATAAACTTAATTCCACACCAGCTCCTACAATTTTAAGGTCTGATGTGTGATCTGTTTTTGGTGACATTATGGGGTGACAACATTGACATGAAGAGTGACATGAAGGTTGCAGATTTTTACAATATTGCCAAATTGTTATATGTAACAAAGGTAAAACCCTAAATGAAGTAAAAAAAATCTAAAATTGATGCTAATCTGCTTTACCTCATGTTTGAACGCGATTGATTGTCTACAGCCAAGCTAGGGGCTTTGAGACTGTACTTAAGCACAGTGGTACTTTGAGCTAAATGCTAACATTAGCATGCTAACACACCAACACACACCATAATAATGCTATCATTCTAATGGATGGTAGGGATTTTTTTTTTTCAGTTGATCATTAATCACTGAAAAAGTCTGTTATTGCTGTGTTGTCACTCTCCACTCAACTGTTTGAATGCCCCCCCCCCAATCCACTCTATATGTGGGAAAGACATTACATAATGAATTAACCCTACTAACCCTAACCCTCTCGCGCCGTCAAAATTAACAAGCATTAAACAATCATGATCAAAACATAAAAGCATAAGTTAATATGAACAGTTTACAAAATAAAGTGACAATATACATTGCTGTCAGAATAAAGGATTTTTCTTTGCTTAGTTTTTCCACAAATGCATATATATAGTAACAATTTAGATGATACGATAAAGGCTTTGAAAGTCTAGAAATGTTTGGTGTAGGTACTGTGCCGTGAAAGTGCTGGAATTTTACTTTTTTTTTTTTTTTTACTGGAATTTTAAAATGTTGTATGAACTCTGCTTTGAGGGGATTTATATTATTAGCATGTCATTTTATTGCCATATTTTGTCAACGGCTTAAACAAATCAGTAGTTACATATGAAAATTCTCTCATTCTGACAGCTGCCTGCCAGGGAATCGCAGCAACCTGCATGTAAGCAACAGCATACATTAGCTTAAAAAAAAAAACAACGCAAAACTACTCACTCCCCCTTTTCCCCCAGTCTGACGCACTTACTTAGAATAATGTGGTACCCTACACAACACATATATCAACAAAATTAAGTGTGTCAGTGTCCTTTGATTACCACTTGTGACAGCTGAGGCTTTTGTTTGTTGCTCAGTAAAAGTTACATCGTCTTGCTTTTATTAACTGGGCGTGCTCTGTGATACTCTCACACTGCCACAAAAAAACCAAGGCTGAATCTTTCTGCACTATATCCCTTTTTTCTTATTTGTCTTTCTATGTGCACATATTCAGATGACTTCTGCTGCTGTTTAAAAATCTGAGCTACAAATTCCTTTTTGAGCAGTTATTGTTTCAGCAATTTCAGCAACAGTTTGGCTGTCACCATTTCATTCCATTTCTTGGAAAATCTCAAGTCTAGAGCCATTTTCTCCAGACTCCAGACAACATGAGTCTTCCATTTATACTGATGACAACAAGACTACTTAGACGTTCCTGTCCCATTGATGACTGCAGGTAGGTTTTGATGAGCTTAAGTTTCGAAAAGGTTTGCTCCATAAAACTGTAAGTGGGAGAATTAGTTGAACACGTAGAGCAATCCAGAGATTCGGATAGAGCTCTTGTAGTTGGTGTCATGAAGAAATGTGAGCTTCTGGCACTGTGGTGGCACGGGTGGTAACACCGTCGCCTCACAGCTAGAAGGTCCCGGTTCGAATCCCGCTGTGGGCACTGGTGGCGTGTCCACCATGCTCACCTGGGGTATCCTCCATAAAAATACCCCCACCAAAAACATGCAAGAAGATCACCACCTGACCAGTGGTGACAACAAAGGAACTGGGTGCCAGTTGGCTGGCAGCCCACCGCTCCTGGTCTGCCACAGAGGAAGGACGATCGGGATGGGAAAAAAAAGCGGAGAAAGAATTTCACAAATGCATGGCGTGTGCACTTTCCCTCCCTAACTCCGCATGTTGTGTATGTAACTGTGACGAATAAAGGACTTCTTCTTCTTCTTCTTCTTCTTCTTCTTCTTCTTCTTCTTCTTCTTCTTCTTCTTCAGGGCAGTTGTCTATGGTGACTGATATGGAAGGGTCATGATTTCCTTCACCATTGCAGGTCATTCTGTGATAATGACTGTGGCTGGGGAGGGAAAGCAGGTTGTCCACTTCTCAGAAGGTTGGTGGTTACTCCCGGACTCCTGCAGTCTACATGTTGAAGTGTGCTTGGGCAGGATAAGACTTTATTGATCCCATGCTGGGGAAATGTATTTGCTACAACAGCAGGAATCATGTGGAAGATGGATGTAAAAGGATGGATAGAAAAAAAAAAAAAAAAAAACAGACACAAAATGAAATCTATAGACGCTGTGTACATTATAAGATACTGAACCCCAAACTGCTCCTGATGGCTGTGCCACTGGTGTGTGTGTGTGTGTGTGTGTGTGTGTGTGTGTCTATGAATGGGTCAGTGTGATGTGTTATAAAGCACCTTGAGTTGTCAGTAGACTAGAAAAGTGCTATATAAATGCTGACCATTTACCATTCCTTTTGCAAATCTACACTTCAGTGCAATGTTTTTGTAGCCCTCCTTGGACATTTCATGAACTTTGCTGAAATCAAGCAGCACCCCAAATATATCTTTGACCTGGCTCAGTGTCTCAAAGCTCTCTTGAAGTGACATCAAAGCAGAGTCTGCAGCAATATTGTAAAATGTTACCTCAAGCTTTTTGAAAAATACAAGAGAAATGAATTAGCATTTAACTACATGCAGAGTTAAATGTACTTTCAAGACACTCAAACTTCAGGAATTAAATGTATATTAAGCAAGATAATGTAATAGATTGTTTGCATATGATGTCATGTCACTTTTTCGTTGTGGCAGGAACTGCAAATGGAGAGCCGGAGGTGATTTTCTGCATAGGAAGCACTGCATGCCACACTCAAAACGTCTATGTTTTATACGGGTAAAAAATGCAAGAAATTGACCAAAAAAAGCAGGAAAAAATGGCTTGTTAACTGTGTGTAGTTGGGAGGATCTGAGTGGGATATGGGGAAATGGTGTAATATTAGCTATTGTTTGATAGATTCAAAGCAATAGCTACAAGCAATATGACAAACACTTGTTAAATTGGCATTCACATATCAGATAAGACAGGTGGACATAAGTAACGTACCCTAGCCTGCAAAGGCAAAACTCATTCAGAACTAATTAACAAACTTGAATTTCACACAGGAGGACTCGTATATTACATACAAGGCAACAGTAGTTTCTTCACATTGAAATCACAACAACTTTTATGAACGCACTTATGTACCTTCATTATCACTCTGAGTGCATACACACACACACAGACTCCACAACACACAGGCAGGAGACTAAAACCCAAAGAAGGAGATTTGAGAAGGGATGGAATGTACTGGTGAAATTCATAAGCTGTATCTATGTTAACATGCTACATCTTCAAAGCAGAAGGTTTTTTTGTTGACAAGTATTAATGTATATTAATTTGATAAGCACATCCTTGTCTAAGCTTATAACTTCACTGTAGTGTGTTGTGATGTTTTCTTGTGGTCACAGAAAATAATTGTTTCAGATTAAGACAAAGACTGAAGAGAATGAAAATAATCACTAAAAGCAGCGACACGATGACTATCATTCATTTCTCACTCAGTTCAAATCAGTGGATTTATTTAGCATTTACCTATTTTTTTCAACTACACAAAAAATGTATCATATGGAAAGGGTGGATTGAAAGGGTGCATGATTCCTGAGCCAACAGTAGTTCCCTGGATGTGAGGGAATTACTTTTTGTAAGGTCCATGCATACACATGTAAGAAATGATAAAAAGACATGTGAGAGTGCTTAAGATTTTGGTGAATTCTGATGTGCAAACCTCTTTTGTCTCTCCCGTTCATGTGTGCATGTGAATGTGTATGTGTTTGCCCTGCATTGCACACATATAAGAGTTGTGTCTGGGCTGCTGGAGGAATGCAGTAGGTACTATACATTAAAATCCGGGAAGCATTTCCATGACTGCTTTTGAAGTGCTGGTTTCCTGGAGCAGTTGCTGAACTCATTCCTTTCCTTTTTTTGATATAATTCCTAATTCCTCCTCTTAGTTGCTGGAATGTTCATTGAAGAAAGAGACAACAGCAACCAGTGATTAAGAGCTTGACCTGCCAGTGATTGAACATGGCATTCAAATCCAATCACTGCACAAAAATGATGAAAAAGACACAGAGGTTATGATTAGATTGTGTGTCAATAATGTAACTGCCAGTTCACACTTAAAAAACCCTGTTGGTAACCACCACCTGATTCTCATACTCTCTCACACACAGAGGCTGACCACAGCTTTTTGTAGGGACTTTTAAGTCACTCCCTGCAGATCCATGGCAACCACTTGTTGAAGCCTCAGTGCTTGTTGCTAAGTGATGGGATGTATTGAACCAGAAAATCCTTCCTTTGACACTCCTTCCAACCCCTTCTCCACCCATTCCTCTTCCTACCCCATCGCAACCCATCCATGGATTGCAGCCAAAACAACTCACATACATGCTCTAGCTTCCGCTAGTTACACGACAAGATGTGTTGGTGTGGTACTTTGCCAGATTCAACTCATATGTACACTGTTCACAAAACAGGTTAAAAGTTGGTTCGGTAACTTTTTATTATTGACATTGTTATACATATGCCACATATCCACATACTTAAGTACAATCTAAGAATGCTTGACAGCAGCAGTATTACATGAATGGGGCCCACACTAGTTTTTTTTTTACTCTTGGTTTTTTTTTGTTTTTTTTTCTCAAATCAAAGTGAGAGATTTGGTTTATATAGATAGCCTACATCTCTGACAAAGAACTTTTTGAGGAGCCCTAATTTATGTCTATAGCTCCATGAGTCCTTGAGATACTTCCAAAAGTTCTTTACAAGGTTCCAGGGATCCTTGAGGGGGTTCCTGGAGTCCAGGAGTTGTGGGGTCAGGAAGGAATAGAAGCAATAGTTATGATTGCACTATCATTACCATTATCACAGTAATAGGCTTAATTAAATACCACATTAAGTAAAATGTACCATACCACCATCTATGAGATTAAATCACATTCAGACTTAGTTTGAGATGGTATTGGTTTTCACCAACCCCTGCATCTGTTCACTGCTCTCCTCCTGTTGATCCCCCTCCCCTCAGTGACCGATTAGTCGGTGCGGAGCTCTCTCGCATTTCCATGAGAAAGGCGGCGGTCGGAGAAAGGGTTAAGCCTGAGGACGAAGCCACAAAAAGCAGCCCTAATTTTCTGCCCGGCGGGGGAGTGGGGGAAGCGGGGAGAGGGAACAAAGACGCCCGGGGGAGGAGCGGAGACTCCGGCTTTACTATATGCACCTGCGGCCTGAAAAGCCTCGGACAATGCGCCTCCGACACGGCCAATTACGAACGGGCCATCCACCCGCTTTCTCCGTGGAGAGATGTGGGGGAGCAAGGAGAAGGTTGAAAAGGAGGAGGAGGGGAACGGGGAAAGTGCATTTTTAAAGAGGGTAAAGATAAGAAAGTAAATAATCGAGCTTTAAATCATTCTAGGCACTAGAGACAACCGCCCCCATTCACCCTCACCCATCACATCTTTCCAAGACGGCAGACACTCATGTTCTCCCACTAATGTTCACTTTTGTCCCCAGATTTATTGTGAGCGGCGTCAGGCAGAGCTGACGGCTCCGCCTGTGAAGACGCTGTGAAAGTGAAAAAAGGTCGGTTTTGATTGCTGGTTGCCTTATGCCATTCTTACTTCTTTAATTATTTGGATGGATGAGGTCATGTTTGAAGCAACAGCTGAGATACAGCCAGGGGAGAAGAAATGATACAAACGGATCTTCCGAGAAAGGAAATATTTAAAAATAATAAGCACGTAATATCTACCTGCAATACTATCAGAAAAACATATTTTGAATAATGTGGTCATATGTGGAGAAATACGGAAGCAATTAAATGACTACACAAGTAATTTAGCATGTTTTATTCAATTTACTAAAAATCTAGCCTATACTTTAAGGCTTATTAAAGTAAATCATTTTGATTATCATCTTGTGTCAGATTTTTGAATGGAGAAAATGTTTGAATTCTGCTGTTCCTGATTGTCACTGATATGGATTCATTTCTGTGAGATACGAAAATCTGTAAGCAGAACAGTAGGCCTATTATAATTAATCACACTGAAGTCTGGATTTTTTTCTTTTTCTTTTTTGCTGTAGTTACATTATCATTATAAAGTAATGCAGTGCAAACTTTTGAAATCAACCTGCCTTTCTAACAACATACGCCATACACCAATAATCAAATTTTAACAAAAAATACTTTAGCTTTGATGTCTGCTGTGATGATTTAAATAGTTGTTGTTAAAGTTAAAGTCTTCTAATTGATTTACATATCATATGAAAATTAATGCAGCAATCTTCTGGAAAGTAGGAAAAGTACACAAATTCCACTGCATTTGAAAAAGTTAGCACTTGTGTAATATATCAGCTACATGTTTTAAAGACACAGGTTGTCCTCTCAAGCAGTGTTTCCCAACCTTTTTGACCCACAGCACATATTTTACATTAGAAAAATCACATGGCACACCATCAAACAAAAATGTCACAAAAAGTATATTTATTGAAATATAATGAAAATCTAGTCTCAGTTTACTTACTCAGTGTGAAACCTGGGCCTGTTTAGTTGAACACAAAGCTGATATTCTTGCAGGAATTGAAGAAAGACACACAGGAATGGATAATGGATAATCTTCCATGGCACACCTGATGATTTCTCATGGCACACTCATGTGCCACAGCACAGTGGTTGGGAAACACTGCTCTCAAGCCATAAGGGAGACTGGGGATGGGAAAAACACTTTGCATTTGAGCATCAGTAACTCAGTGTTTTTTTGTACTAGGTCTGTCAAATAAGGATACAGGGTACCCATACTTGTCTTCTACAAATAAAACTCACTTGGGCATCTACTACACAGTCACAGATTGTCTCAAATACAAAGAGTTCCTGTCTTACAACCACTACTGGGGTGAGTTCCAATACTAGCTGGGGATAGATGTGGCAGTGAGAGATAAGAGAGATAATTTGCTAAAATATGATCTGCATCATCCAACGTGTGCACTTTATTGAAGAATATGGAATCAACTGTTTTGAATGAAGTGAACTATTCAAAGTGACAAAAAACATGTAAGTCTTTGCTATCTCTCTCTCTCTCTCTCTCTCTCTCTCTCTCTCTCTCTCTCTCTCTCTCTCTCTAGCTTTGTGGGCTGACAACGTACATACATGTTCCATACACACAATGCAGAAATTCTAATCATCAGAAGAGTCAGAATCCTCTTGCTCAATGGGCTTGGGCCTTTTGCTTTGTTTCCTTCTTTTTGCCCCTTCTCCTTTTTTTCCAGCACTTTTTCTAGTGCTCCTGTTATTTTTTTTTTCATCTTCAAGTGCAGATTCACAGGCATATCATTTAGGATTTCTAATTATCTCCCTCTCTCCCCTCCCAATGGGAGTCTTCCTTGGTCCTGCTTTGGGAAATGGACAGAGAGCAGAAGGACCAAAACCCACCTGAGCATTTGAAGATTCAGTTGAAGAGTCTTGTTGATTCTGCTCCTGATGGGTCAAATAAGTCTGAGAAAAGGTTTAACCTGCCTGGTCAGTTGGAGAGGAGACTGAGGCAGGCTGGTCAGCTAGGGTGGAGGCTTGGGCCGCTATATTATCTAAGGTGGAGGCTTGGGCTGCGTGGTTTGCTGACGTGGTGGGTTGGGTTGGCTGATCAGCTGGGGAGGAGGTCTAAGATACTGATGGCTCAGGGTGATCTGTGACTTGTGAAGGCATATAATTAAACTCTTAGAAAATGTCTGGATTGAAAAGCCAGCTGCCAGTTCATCCAGACCCAGCCTGTATGTTGCTTCCAGTGGCAGCATTGGGGGATGCAGTCCTGACCAGGCATAGACTGACATTGTTTCTGCAAGTTTCATTCTCATCCATGCATCACTCACCGAAAGAAAGAAGCACCATCCCATTTTCTTTGCGGTCAATGATTGCCTTCATTGTATGAATGAGAACTATGATTGTTGAAAAACAGTTACACCGTCCTCTCAGGAATGGCCTTTGTATGCTTGACAAATCCTTCTCCTGTATCCATCCAGAGCCATAACTCAAAACTACTTGGTTGTCATTGCACAGGAAACAGTCCTTGTATCTTTTGGACAAATTACATTTCCATGTACATTCACAGCACAAGCTACTGACACCAGGACATCCCTCTCTCCTGATATCATCGCACCAATTTGCATAACATTGGGGCTTGCAATTGCATGGTTGGGAGTCTGGACAATTTTGATTCCTGTTTCATCCACATTCCAAATGTCATTCCGTTCATTCCGGATGTGCTTCTCAATCACATGATCAAGCTTCTTGAAGAATCTCTCCACATTTGGACGATTGAAGCTTGTGGCCCAAGACAAACTAGTTTGCTGTGCACTTCTGATGGACAGATTTTGGTGACATTTCATGAAGCCTGAAAACCAGTCATGTTATCTCCATGAATGATGTTTAACCAACTGGCAATCAGTGATAAACAAGCAACAACAACCATTGCAGAAAAGCTGTTCATTGTTCTATCAATGGTCCCTACTGCCTCATAATGGAGACAATAATTGTGAAGTGACATATTTTTCTTAAACATACAAGTGCCCCATTTTATATTTAAGCCTGTCTCATTCTTACCCCACAGGTGGTTAAGCAATAGTACAGAAGCAACTGCCTCCTTCAAATAGTCAATCAAGAGTTCCTCCTGTGCCTCACTGAAGAATCAGACTTCAATGGTGGGGCTGCTCACTTTAACGCTCTTCTCTTAGTTTATGCAAGGCTTCATAATATCTGTACAACGTGACATGACAGATGGAGTCTTGGTGACTGATCTGATTTTCCCTACCTGACCTCTATGCTTTCATTGCAAGTTGGAAAAAAGTACAAAAACAACACAAAACAAAACAAAAAAACCCAACATTGAGTCACAGTAATAAATATTAAGGGAATGTATGTTTCATTTTTAACTGTTGCAACTATCCTCACCCCATGCACCCGTTGCATAGCTAACTGATTTAGCTTGTGCACACTGGTAAAAAAAACAATCAAGATAAAAACTTTCTTACACAAAAATCAGTTTTCTGGTTGCTTAGAGATATTCCACTTTGCCTCTGAGCTCAGTGGGAGTGTATAATTTTGGCATCACCACAGCTGTTTTCTGATTTAAGTGTCAAGTGTAACTAATAAAGTGGCCACTGAATGGAATTTTATGTGAAATTAGGCTTTTCCACTTAATTCCTCTATGATTTTCATATAATGCTTTTGAACTAAAAGCAAGAGACAACATTTATCAATAAATGAAAAATGTGTTTGTACTTTTTATTAATATTGTCATGAATACCATATCAAACATTTCTTTTAATCAAAGGGGAATCAGGACTCTTACAATCAGAGTCTACATAGTTATACATTATTTACATGCAAGCTACATATAGTAGCTCTAGAATATGGCAGCATCTACATACCAAAGAATTGATTCTAAAAATAGAGATACAAGTCAGTCTAAAAGTTAAGTTTTCAAAAACTTGGGTAGAAATGTAACATTCATGCATTACTTTAATGGAACTGCTCTCCCTTTTTCAAAAATAATTCAGGCATCTGTTTCAGGTGCAGTTCAGTTAGTAATGGAATGCTTCAAAGTTAAGAACTGTTTGAATAATCTACCACATTCAATATTCACAGTTGAAAATTAAAGTTTCCTTTAGGTCCATAGCAGCTCTATTACCAAACAGAAGGCTAGACAAAAAAATAAAATAAAATAAAATAAAATAAAAATAGACAAATGACAGTACTCTTTGAGACAACCAGGAATAAAAAAAACAAACAAAAAAACCCACAAATTTGTTATTTTTATTGAATGATATAATTACCCACAGGTAAAGTTAAAGTTATCTGAAAGAGTTTAGAATCAGGATGAAAGCTTTGGAGATTTAATCCAAAACTGATACATTCCCTTTACTGGTGGTAAAAACAAACAGTTGACAAGTAATTAAAAAGCATGCCTAGAAGCCCTTTTTGTCAAGTTTTCTTCCTGGAAAACATAACTTGCAAGTCTATCTGCTGTTTGGAATAAAACAACTAAATTGAAATGTAGAATTTCATATTATATCCTATTCACTTGATGAAAAGCCTAACAACAACATAACACTTAGCCTTGAGTAAAGTGACAATGACTACACAAGATGACTCAGATGCTTGTGATGCATGCCATAACAACCAATCCAAACATTTCAATCAAAAGGTCAAATCTAAAACTAGCTATAGCAAATAAAACTCATACAGGCAGCAAAAATAGCGTTACCGTTCTGTTCAGATTCAAAATTCCAGTGATCTAGTGTGACTGAGAACACTACACCTATTGAATATAGCAACCAGGCTGGCTCTACATTGTAAGCAACCATAAATCATAGAAGCCAGTGTGTATCCTGTTAATTTCCTGTGGATGCAGTGCTGATTGTCCAACAGGTGTTTTCCATGTCATCCAACAGGATTTTGTCAGTTCAAAATAAAATATAAAAAAATACAACAGTACCAAACCAAAGCCAAGGCACAAAGAGTTCATTTTAAAAATAGCTCTGTCATTCAAGTTTTGCATTTCCTTCCCATTTTCACTACTGGCACCTAGCTGTTTTCCAGCTTCACTCACACATCAGGACAGCAATTACCAACAACTAGAGCATATCAGCTCAGGTGATTTGTTTGTCACCAGCTGAAAGTTTGCTATCCGTCAACCAGGTTGCCAGGTCATTTATCTCTGCTGCGGTTGTAAACCTCATAGACTGGTTCCATGGTCCAACAGTGGAAGACTAAACCCATTAACTGGACCAGTCCCCCAGCAATGACTGAGTATGGTGGAACTGTCATGAGTGCCAGTGTCACAAGTGTTTAGGGTTGTATTAAAGAGTCTTTTGAGTTACTATGGATAGCATCTAAAAATATAAAAAGACAAAAGTAACTTTTCATAATATGTACACAATAAACAAACATTCCCCTTGTCTTCACATTCTTCATGGAGAGAAGTCTACTGGAGGGTGGGGAGTAGGGAAGAGTCTCAGCTGTGTACTGTGTATGGTGGTGGGTGTGTGTTATTTAATATCTGAACTGATGAGGCACCAAGGAGGTAGAAAAACAGCTTTTCAATTATATAAAAATGAAGTTGTCACTTCTGTGTGTAATTGCAAACACATCTGGAACTCTGAGACTACTGTAGGAGACAAAAAAGTTCACATGTTGTGTCTTTATGCATTGACAGTCTAAAGTCCCCCACAACTGACTCCACCTCCTGTCCCAACAGTGGTGTGTCATGAGCATTTCTGGTCTTCCCACTCCACTCACTGTCCACTTCCATGATTCCTACTTCAGTTCTAGATGTGTGTGAGTGGGACTGTTCCAGTGAGGTAGTGCTGCTGGACACTGGTGTAGCCCCTCTGGGCTGTTGTGGGGTCGCTGGCATCCCCTCCTGGTCCCGGAATGTACATGCTGATCATGTCCCTGAGGTCACCTTGCAAAGGCCCCCGGTGATGGTTTGGCGTCCCTGTTGGAGGCGAGTGGGACACTGGTTCTGCCTTCACCATGGACATGGTGACAGGGCTAGGCTGCTGGGGACTGCTTGTATATGACATAGGACTGTGGAAGGTAAAAGACAATACAAGTTAGACACCATCTGAGATTTGAAAGTAAAGGGAGAAATCATGCTGCAAGCCCCTGTGCTTTAACATGTACACACACAAAAAAGGAAAAAAGCAGAAATTAAGCTGTGGTAAAAGGGATTAGGAAAACAGTCTCTCATTCATGTGATTTTTAATACTTAGATTACAGAAAAAAGACAAAAAAGTGTAGAGGACACAGCATGCCATGTGCAATGCTCTACTAACACCAATGTGATATGTAGGTGTAGATGACGACAATCCAAGACATTTCCAATGGAAAAAATCTAAACCAATTTCAAAGTTTTCTGAATATCCTCTTATCCAAGTAGGAGAACTGGAAAATGTGGACCAAAAATTTTAATTATAAAGAAGACAACCACTGTCCGAATCAGCAGCATTACAACTAATGAACTGAGACTGAAGGTCATTCAGTTTCGCTTATACTTGACTTCAGGAACAAACTGAAAACACTGACTCGAAAGGCATTTGCCAAAACAATAGACTCAAATACATTAACTTGTATCTTCTGTAGTGTCACTTGAATTGCACACATGATGTTTATGGCATAAACACTGTAGAGGTAAAAGGTTTGGATACATTTTCCACTAATGGAATTAGGTATCTTTTAAACCAATCTGCTGGTTTCTCCATTCCAAAAGACAATGAGTCAATGAGCTGATGTACACCTGTGTTCAAACCACAGCAGATTGATATTATTGATGAACTGTATGTTTTTTACAATGCTGCCTACTAACTCTGTGGGCCTTCAAACATCTCTGCATTTCACCATTCTTGAGTACAAAGAAAACATTGGTTCGTCACAAGAAAATTAAACACATCTTAAAGTATCTTAGGTATGGTGAGGCCAACATGTCTTTTGCAACATTTACTCTTTACTGTCACATCACTGGTATTTTGACATCAGGTTTACTTTAATAAGCCTGGGTCTCAAAAGGAAGGATACATTTCCCATTTGAAACCTCCAGCTTCAACAAATACATTCATTAAACAAATGGACCTGTTACCATAAGTTAACAGACTTACTCCAATATGGGGGATTCTGTTCTGGGGAACAGGGTATTTGAGCTGCTATACTACCACCACAATACCGACCTGTCAGGACACTCAAAAACACATGGAGATATAATATTCCGGACATGCTTCAAAAAGTAACAGAGCCTTAGAACATGTCAGGTACACCCTTGTGGAGTGTAATGCATCCCTCATGTAGCCAACACTAAGGAGGCCCAGTGGAAGAATACAATTTATGCTGGGTTTACACCAAAAGACTTTCACAGTCACAGACTAAAAACTGAAAGTCTTACTGGAGTCACAGCGCGCTCCCGTCATCTCGATCGTTAAGTTTAAGGTGGTAATCTGCGCTGTTTTAAATCAGTCTTTAATGATACCCAAATGACTGAGGAGACAGAGTGGAGTGCACTGAGAGGTCTTGGAGAAGTGTTCTGAAGGGTCACTGCAGATACACCTGCCAGCAGACAACAGCCCATTCCATTCAAATCATCTCTTTACAGAACCTATACACCATGAACCAATTTCTGATATCACAACAGAAATGTCCAATACGATGAAAAATGTTAAAATACTAATTTTATTCGCTATTTGCTGTTTTGTTTTTTGTTTTTTTTTTGCCAAATTACCTGAAACGCACAATTCAATATTCCTTTATTAGTCCCACGAGGGGAAATTCCAAATCCAATTCCAAATCCATAATTACTTCTGAGTATCAGTTGACAAGTGGTCCTGTCCAGTCCTGTTCTTATTTTAAACTTTCTGAAAACATTGTCTTTATTATTTATTATCCATATTGGAAACTGTATTTTTCTAAACTGTAAATGTTGTACATACACATAGATTTGTGCAATTCAGTGTTCTATTATGCAAGCAGCATTTCTCAGGTGCAATTCAGCATATGGCATTAGTAGTTTTTTTCGTAAGAATATTGGCAATAGTATTTTTGTGGGCAAAAGTATTCTTTAGGATGCATCTTCTTTATCTTGACCCTTCTATGCCACTGATTTTGCAGTTTAATACGTTGCTGGCTGTAACAACTTAATTTCCCTGGCATGAGATCAAATAAGTTTTATCTTATGGGCATGTGCAAGTTTGGCCTCCAAAGTGACTCAAACTTTTAAACATCTAAAACTGAGTGAGTAACTGATGAACATTTAAACATCTTTCAGGGAATCTTCAAATGATTCACCTGCTGGAGAAAAACAAAGATGTTGTCTAAATTGTCAAAAGTGCAGCTGAGTCATCAAGACAAAAACATCAAATGATTTTACACTGGAATAAATTTCAACAGTATCCATCCTCACACCTTAACATATATCAAAGTACTCAGTCTTTTTAATTTCAGGGACATGAGGCCTATGTTAGGAGGCAAGACCCAGAAGTGGAACAGGGGACAATGCTTAAGCAGGAATAGGGGATTGTGGGTAGAGGACCACACACAGAGCAGTCCTGCCTGCCATCAAGTCATACTGATCAGCATTCCAAGCAGGACCCAGCTCAGAGAAGAGTGTCACATGCATAACAAGTGGACAACAGACTAAATCCTGTTGTTTCATCATATACAGTGTTCCTTTGACTCAATGGGACTGAATGTACAGCAACATTTATACCTGATTAGTTTCATTTTTAAGTTATCTGTTATATGTCAGTTTTACATACGGTGGAGTCTGTAGGATAAGAATTTCAGAAGTGTTGGTGTATTTTAAGACCACCAATTAAAAAAAAACTGAATAAAAACTGAAAAGCAATTCTGTGAATGTGCATCAGAGAGTTAAATAGAAGTGTAACTATGGCTTATTTCAATCAGCAAGGTCTGCAGGTGGAAAGTAGTGAAAGACTGTTTTTACATGTACCCACTACTGACATCAAGGAAGGCTAAATCTTAACAGAAAATATATAAGAATACATTAGTTAACCACCTTGGTCTGAATTCACCTTTTTTGTGCATTTGATCATTGCGCTCCCTCTGCCAATTATTTGAAGATGTCTCTCCTTCACTGTCATTTTAAAGCTCATTCTGTTTTATCCATCGTTTTAAGGACAGCCATCATCAGATCACATGACAAACTGACCGTTTGTTCAGTATCTCGAAAAGTTGTTTAATTTTGTTAAAGCTAGTCTGTGTCTGATAAAAGTGGAGTGGTTAATATGGCCAACAGAGAAAGTTGTACACCTTATACGACGTGTTTCTGTTTTGGGTTCATTTAAACGTGTACGTCTTGTGATACTATCAGTTATTCCTTTTGGAGGTAACAGAAAAAGGACCCAGCCTGTGAAGCACTTAAAGTTAAATATATCAAAATAGCAATTTATTCAAAATCCATTTGGATCTGAGTGGGGCAGTTTTTGGATGGCATAAGCTGCGAAAAGTAAATTTTCTGCTTGTTTACTTCCCTGTAAATGAGGTTGTTTTAACAGGCGGCACCTTTTCACCGCGCTTTCATTCAGAAAGTGGCATGACTAAAAAGGCATCCAAAATAAGTGGATTTTTATGAAGAAAAGCCCTTGGGTTTGGATTTAATGTAACACACCTGCCAGAGAACCTTAAGGAGGTGGAACCCAAACACACACAGCTCACCTGTACGAGCTAGCTCCGTTCATGTACGTCTGCGCTGCCGTCATGGTAGGTGGGTACTGGAGAGCTGACAGATCATAACGATGTAGCTGCTGGGTATAGCCGAGCGCCTCGCCCTGCATGCCCGCGTACCCTCCGGTGGGCCCCCAGCCGTAGCTCTCCATCCTCGGACTACCACCTTGGCCTTGCGCTGCCGCCGCCAGCAGGTTCCCGGCGGACAGCGGGTACTTCCCAACCTGAGTGTCCTTTTTCAGTAGGGGCTTTGTCTTGCGGCGTGGTTTGTACTTGTAGTCGGGATACTCCTTCATGTGTACTGCCCGCAGCCGTTTGGCTTCGTCGATGAAGGGCCGCTTCTCGGCGTCGGTCAGAAGTTTCCACTCAGCTCCCAGCCGCTTACTGATCTCGGAGTTGTGCATTTTGGGGTTTTCTTGAGCCATTTTACGCCTCTGTCCCCTGGACCAGACCATGAAAGCATTCATGGGTCGCTTGACTTTGTCCATGGGATCGCCTCCAGGTGCACATGCCGTTTTGGAGCTCGGGTGAGAGTTGCCGTTACTGCCCATGTTCCCGGTCATGTTGCCGGTGACCGGTGACATTCCTTGTGAGGTCTGATGAGATGGGGGCTGGCCGGTCGGTTTCAGTTCGTGTTCCATCATGCTGTACATGTTGGACAGATGTAGTAAACTGAAGATGAGATACAGAATAGTTGAAACGCTGAAGCACACGGCAGCCTTTGTCGCCGTCCACCTGGCGACTTGTGGCCAGGTTTCCCTGTAGGTTTAACCGGGAGCGCCGGGTGATCCAAATTAGGTAATTACTCAGGACACAAAACAGACCGCAACAGACGACAAGTTCTTGCTATTTTTTGCTAAATTCTAAATCTGTCTGTGACACTCATTACTTCGACACTAACATACACTGAATATATTAAAAATGCAGCAGCTGCCTGTCCTCACTCAGTAGAAATGGAAAGCCACCTGTTGTCAGACTTCCAGCTCAAACACTGAACTCATCTGCCTGTTAACTCCAAAAGTTCTTCTGTTCTCGTGTAGTCAATCGGGTGCGGACCAATGGGAGAGCGAAAAGCTTCAGCCTGTGTTCGTGCATTTGCAAGTGAAAAGGCTCCGACTGTGCGCGAGACACTTGTTGACTACGGAGGTGGAGAGACGGGATGCATTCCAGGCAGACAAGTATGCATGCACGTATCTTGTTATCAGTTACTTTGAATTATATTGATCAGATACTGATCGTTTTTTTTTTTTTTTTTTGTCAAAATTCTCCACAAAGAGAGCATGCAAAAAACAGCCCAGCCCCCACTACCACCACCACCACCCAATCTCTCTCTCTCTCTCTCTCTCTCTCTCTCTCTCTCTCTCTCTCTCTCTCTCTCTCTCTCTCTCTCTCTCTCTCTCTCTCTCTCTCTCTCTCACTCACACACACACACACACACACTTAGGGAAACGCATATGTTTTCATGCGGTGTGGCCTCTGAAAAACACATCAAGCTTATTTTCCTTCGAAATTGGAAGATGCCCAGCAGTGCCATCGGCTCAGAACACAGTGGGACCCAGGTACACCCATCAACTGTCTGGAGAAGTCTTTTTTCAAAAGGGTTATTGGTATTTACATGGCTGTGCACAACTTACTATTGCTGATATTCCGGTTATGAAAGGGTTACTTGACTGCATGTAAACATAGTGACTGAAGCATGGTGGAGGTTTCCTGCAAGTTTGGGGCTGCATTTCTGCAAATGGAGTTGGAGATTTGGTCAGGATTAATGGTGTCCTCAGTGCTGAGAAATACAGGCAGATACATATCCATCATGCAATACCACCAGGGAGGTGTGTGATTCATTCCAAATTTGAAACACTCAAATTTATTCTGCAGCAGGACAATGGCCCCAAACATACAGCCAATGTCATTAAGAACTATCTTCAGTGCAAAGAAGAACAAGAAGTCCTGGAAGTAAAAGTATGGCCCCCCACAGAACCCTGATCTCAACATCATGGAGTCTGTCTGGGATTACATGAAGAGACAGAAGGATTTGAGGAAGCCTACATCCACAGAAGATCAGTTCTCCAAGATGTTTGGAATAACCTACCAGCCAAGTTCCTTCAAAAACTGTGTGCAAGTGTACCTAGAAGAACTGATGCTGTTTGAAGAGAAAGGGTGGTCACACCGAATATTGATTTCATTTAGATTTCTCTTCTGTTCATTCACTGCATTTTATTAATTCATAAAAATAAACTATTAACACTTAAATTTTTGAAAGCATTCTTAGTTTACAGCATTTTTTTCACACCTGCCTAAAACTTTTGCACAGTACTGTATATAGGCCACTTTAACAGAATATTTTAAAGGTAAAACAAAAAAGATATACAAACAAATAAATAAAAAACATATCACTTCTTATATTAATAATGTCACATTGCAACTTCCAAAAGGCTACATCAATATCAAAACTTTTATTTACACTGTTTGTTTTTAAATATTCCTCCTCCATTAACAGGGTAAGCTAGTGTAATGCAATCAAAAAGCACAACATTATTACTTGTCCAGCAAACTGCAAAAGAAATGCTTGTTGTGTATTCTTTAAATCCAAGCTTTTGAGAAGCCTGTCCCTCACAGATGACTGTGCTGTAGACATGTCCTGATCATGATCATGGGTATAGATTCAGCTGCAATGAAACACAAAATTACTTTAGAGCTGCTGGAGAATGAGGAAGATCATTGTTGGTGTGTCTAAACCAGCCTTTGCTGCCCCCCAGTCTTTGTTAACGTAGTGTTCCCCAACACCACAAGGACCATTTTGTATTCCAGTCTACTCAAAAAAAAGTTGGCTTCATTGATGTATGATATATTGTGAGGAAGCCTCACCTCCCTCACTATTTGCTAAACCCCTGTTTTTGTTACGTAAGGTGAACAGATACTCTCACGCAATTCCTTTGTTTTCTTTATTAAATTTTAGTTCAATAAATTAATTGAGAAATACAAACTTTGTATAATTGTACTCAGCATTAGAGGCACATTTCTTAAGAATCTATTAATCTCATGTGGTAATCAAAGTTTTAACCTGTCAGAGTGTGAGTCTTTGTGGAGGCCATCTTGTGCTGGTGTTCAAAGAGGAAGCATGCCTGAACAATAGCCCTTTTATGTGCTGTAGGAGTAGGCGGATTCTCAGATTTGATTGGTCAAAGGATGAGTGATGAAATGACAAGTAATTAAGGCAAATACTGTGTGATATTTAAATGATTTGCTTATTTTGAATGTATGGTATTTATGATAACACATTGAAGAATGAAATGAGGCTTTGTTGTATGAGCAAGCTAAGAAAGACATTGTGTATTTGTCATTAACCTTGTCAACCCTCTTTCCTGCAGTGCTGACCTGATAGGTCAGTTTGAACTGGCAAGGCGGGCTCCTATGCTATATATGTGAGAGCACTGGGAGAGAGACTGGACTGTTTTAAGAAGAGCAGCACCAGATTTGTTCCAAGTTGAGTAATGGGAGCTAAAGGGTATTGTTAAGTTTTCTTTGTTGTTTTTTTTTGTCAGAGACTGACAATAAAAGTCTGCCTAAATTTTTCAGCATAACTCCCTGCCTGCATGATGTTTTTGTCCTCTGCACCTCAATTGGCAACAAATATCCATCCATCCTTTTGGCATAATGTGTACCTCATTTAGCCAATTATGTTATACCGCATAATTAGGGATGGGAATTGATAAGAATTTAACGATTCCGATTCCATTATCGATTTTGCTTATCGATCCGATTCCTTATCGATTCTCTTATCGATTCTCTTATCGATTCTCATTGGGTGAAGAAATAAAAGAGTACAAATGGGTTTGTTTGCGTTAGTCTTTTATATTTTCATCTCTGCACAGAAAATATAACATATACAGTATGCACAAATGATGTGTGACGTAACCTCAGAACAAACCTAAAAAGTAATAACAACATGCAACTCTGACAGAACTCAAATTTCTGAATTTCGTTTGAACAGATATGCCAGATAAAATGCAATGAATTAACCTACCAAAATTCAGGGGCACCTACAGTGGCAAAAGGGTGCAAACCATTCACCACAAATCTAGTGACCGCTCTGTGCCATTCCTTTATCCTCGTCTCGGTCATTTTACTCATCCCTGTCTCAGTGAAAGGAGTGGATAGAGGTGCACGAGACCTGCCGGTGCCCACTGCAGCCTCTGAGCCAGTGTGAGAGCTGGCCTCTGAGCCAGCCTGACTCTGGCAGCCATTGTCATCTAAATTTGATGGAAGGACATGGAGATGATTACGCAGTGAAATGGCGCTAACCTTAACACAACAGACACGGCTTGTAAGAGTTCAACATTACCTTCGGCACTAATAACAGATGACGCCCTGGTGTTTGCTCTGCTGCTAGATTCACAAGTGTCGCTAAGTAGCATATCAAACACGTGACATTCCTGCACATGAATTGCATGCTGTGTGGACAAATGTTTTAGCAGGTTGGAGGTATTTCCCCCCTTTGAAGAAATGGAAACTTTTCGTGTGAAATATAGTCATACTTTGGAGCGTTTCTGCCTCAACACCATATCGGCTACGTTCTAAACCAAAACAGTGCAGCGAGCGTGACGTTATTGCGCATGTGCAAGACAGGCGGAATCAATAAGCAGAATTGTTAACCAGGCAGGCAAACGATTCCAAGGAATTGAGCTACTGGGAGCCGGTTCTCAAAAAGAACCGGTTCTCGATTCCCATCCCTGCGCATAGTAAGCAGTATCACTGAGACCAGGACTTCTCAAAGTACGGATCCAAGTCCATATCTGGACCCAACGGTAAGTCAATCCGGACCCAGCCCATATCGTCAACTGGTGGCCCTCGGGTCATATCCAGCCACCACATTGCCATCTGGCCACAGAATATTAATGAATTCGGAAAATGTATAATAATGTTACTCACCAGTGGAAGAGCTCCAATCTGTCCTTTGCAACCCCTGGCAAAAAAATGAAAAGTCCATATTTCATGATAGTCAAAGAGAAACACAAAGCTTGTCTATTAGATGCAAGAGGTGTCACTTAGGTTTATTTTCATTGTTTTTTTCTCCCAAAAGAGGAGTTTTTAGTTAAAATAAAGACTAAGGATTCATTGGTAGTGGAGCTGTGGGTTTCATACTGAGCACTGACTGCCTCCTTTGCAGAGGTCTTGACTGTTCAGTGTGAAGTTATCATTATGGATTCTCCATATTTTTAGGAGTCTGTTCACACTGTTAATTAGGACTGAGTAACTTTATTTATTCTCTTTGAAAGTCCAGTTCTCACAGGAAAACTGGTTCTTGGACAAATGCTGTTGTGGACCCCTGCCCTGGTTTTAATGTGGCTGATCTCTGTATTGTTGACATCATTTCAATAATGACATTAACTGCTGGAGAATGTAGTGTGTTGTTGCTGCTGAGTTCACATATCAATGTTACACCAGAGAATTTGCTATCGCCTCCTAAATTGCTGATACAGAATGTGTCTCCTTTTCTCTTTGACACAAATTTTACAACTAGTGCAAATGTTGTTGTGAGATTATGTCTGGACTAACTGGCTGAGCTTTGTCTGCTTTGGTTTCGTGCTGGCCCAATCACCTGAGATGTGATGTTCATTCATTTATTAAATATAATTTTGCTATCACTAGTCATTCTGGACCTCTGGCCTTGAATAAAAAATAGATGCAGACCTTTGAGTAGTTTGAGAACCACTGACCTAAACCTAAATTATAGACAGGATTTAAATAACAATGAAGCAGTGTTTCCTGAATCTACATTTAAATATTGTGTAGTTATTTTTTTCCTTGATGATCACATACATAAACTCAAATATGCAGTATATTTTTATTCGTCACTCAAGACTTTTGAAAGATGTCTAATTTTCAACATATCTGCAAAGCATCTGTTTTGGAATACAACACATTGCCAGATGAACCTGCTAGGAGGGCAAAAATGTGCCAGTGGGCCCCTATTCACCTCCCCATTCCTCTAATACTCTCTACCTGGCCTTAGGTTTGTCATGTGGTAATTTGGTCAAACATGTTAACTTAGAAATACACAACATGAACGGAAAACAGAAACAATTAAAGTCTCAAACTTGTTTTTGATGCAAAGCTTCTCTTCAAAACTTTTCATACAAAATAAAGCAGGACTACTTCATACAGTGGTGTATATTTCCAAAATTAATTTTCAACTCAATTAGTAAAAAACATTTGCAGGTGTATATTATTTATCTGATGAGATGCATTGTTCCTTCTAAATCAGTCATTTTTTAGATGACTTAACTAATGTATTTATTCATTTGCTTCTTTATCAGTGGACTTTCTGTATTGTTGCTGACTTTAAAAAAGATTAAAAAAAAAAAAAGCAATTTATCACCTTTAAATGTTCCTTCAGTTTATTGACATGTATTTGTTAATAATGGTAAGGACTCTGGAATTCTGAATTCCAAATTAGGAGGACATGGGAAAGAACGAAGACACTGATCTGTGAATTGCAGAGTTTAACAGACATGCTTAACAGTATTTTCTTTGAACTTGTCGATCTGATAGGTACATTATGGAGCCTTAAAGTCATATTACATACATGAACAAACAAATCTCCGCCATTGAATCTTTGAGTAGAATAACTAAACTGTGTCATCAGCGCCATTGACAGAAACAATAATTTTTAGCCTTGGAGCTCCTCTCTGGGCAGAAACATGCAGACAGTAGCAGATTGGGTGAGTCACCTCCACTGTGATGCAAAGGATTTACCAGGTGAATGAAAGGCTAGCTGGCACAGACAGACAGGCACGTTGTGCAAGAGACAAAGTAAACTCACTGAGAAGGAGTAGGAAATAATCTATGTGGGAACCGATCACATCTAAGATAAAGGGTATAAGTGTTGTAAATGAATATTGATTGTGGCCCATTATTTCACATCTAAACAGCAACGACAGTGTAGACAAAAGTGACTGAAAAGACCACTGGTAGCGTGGGTGGGCGGAATGGAGGAAGTACACTCAATTTTGGAGGTGAGGGGAGAGGCACAACAGCATTGTTGCTGAAATTCACCAGCTTGGTTGGTATATGCTTACTCATCAACACAACTATTGACCTCTTAAAATGATTTCAACTAAAGGGTCCACTTACTTGCTTTTTTGGAGCTTTCAACAGTGTTGACTGACATATTATTCAGCATGTGCACCTGTCTCATCAGATCACTAGAAAAGCTGAATTATAGTTTATGGTTCCCCTCAGTATTCAGTCTTAAACTGACTCCATAACTCACTGGCAATCACCAAAGAAATCCAGGTTCATGTCAATGTACACGTCAACCAGCAACACTGACCACAAGTGGCTCACACAAGTTTTTGGTTGTTCTCCTGAACACAGACACAGATCTCTGATACACTGCTGACCATCCACAGGTCCACACAGGTAAAACACATTCTGTATAAATAACAGCATCATTGATGCTCATATAAACCAGTGTGTTGCTGCTCTTTTTGATGAACACATCTGGACATCAGCGCATCAAGCTGGAGGATGATCCAGTTAGTTTGTCCATGGCACATTGTCCTTATTACTCTGGTACTGTGTGTGTTGGCTATCTTACAGTATTATTTTGTTCTGAAAAAAATATAGTATAATAGAGTGCAATATAATAACATAGCATGGGGTATACCCACCTAACACAAAACATTCATTACTGTAGGAGCAGGGATGTATGTTCTCACCTTGGGTGCTTTTCATTCCATAAATTGGTCTCCTCGTCTCCTCCACTCGCTTCCTCTCCTCGCGTCTTAGCTCCACCCAGCGAGGACATGAAAGAGGGATGCGAGGAAGGGACGTGAGGACAGAGGAAACAAAACTCCGGGTGCTTTTCATTCCATAAATTGGTCTCCTCGTCTCCTCCACTCGCTTCCTCTCCTCGCGTCTTAGCTCCGCCCAGCGAGGACATGAAAGAGGGATGCGAGGAAGGGACGTGAGGACGGAGGAAACGAAACTCCGAAATGAAAAATCCTCGCTCCACAGCGTCAGTCCGAAGCGACGTCAATTACTGATGACGTTTGCACAGCTGTAAAAGCTGTAAAACGTGATATTATGGTCAGATCTGCAGTCAGACTGTTCTACTCCTGATTGCTATTGATGAGGTTTCAATTATATGCCGTTAGAGGCATAACAGAGGACGGGTGTGTGGTAGATTAAACCAACAGCCTTGTAGCCTTGCTTTAAAAAACCGTAATATACCAAGAATTTTCATTAATTTCTTGGTGACAGATACAATTGTTAAAAGGACACAGTTGAAACAAGAATCAAGATTACATTTGTGAAGACCTGCTCCCGCCATGATTCAAACGTGTGCCACATACGACACGCCCCTTAAATAATAAAAGACTTCCGCGTAGGCTACTCCGGTGTATCCTCACTCTGATCTCCTTCAGAAGCCTCCTCTCTCCTCGCTCCTCATCTCCTTCAGGTGCATTTAAGCAATTGGAAGATCCTTCATCATGGCGGAGGGGAAACGACTTCCGGGTCGACGAAGGAGAGAGGAGACGAGGAGGCACAATTCAACGTAATGAAAAGCACCCCTTGTCACTGTGTGTGGGTGTGAGTGTCACTTTAAAATGAGTCACTGAGAGGGAGAAGGCAGGGATCTGTCTGACACGCTGAGTCAAAAAAACATGAAGCCATTGCTGCTGTTTCAGGGTGTTTATTGACCCTTTCAGTGAAATCACACTTTTGACCTTACCTGGTATGCTGATGTGATTGCACTACTGGACTCTAGATATAAAATAGCCTTGCGGTTAACAGAAATATAGGCACCATGCCTCACCGTCACTCTGTAACAATCAAAACTGATCCCCAGGTAGGTACAGGTGATATTAATCAAGCAATCACTTTGCCACAGTGACACTCACACCCAGCCACACCTCCACATAGACACACCCACACACAGTGACAAGGGGTGCTTTTCATTACGTTGAATTGTGCCTCCTCGTCTCCTCTCTCCTTCGTCGACCCAGAAGTCGTTTCCCCTCCGCCATGATGAAGGATCTTCCAATTGCTTAAATGCACCTGAAGGAGACGAGGAGCGAGGAGAGAGGAGGCTTCTGAAGGAGATCAGAGTGAGGATACACCGGAGTAGCCTACGCGGAAGTCTTTTATTATTTAAGGGGCGTGTCGTATGTGGCACACGTTTGAATCATGGCGGGAGCAGGTCTTCACAAATGTAATCTTGATTCTTGTTTCAACTGTGTCCTTTTAACAATTGTATCTGTCACCAAGAAATTAATGAAAATTCTTGGTATATTACGGTTTTTTAAAGCAAGGCTACAAGGCTGTTGGTTTAATCTACCACACACCCGTCCTCTGTTATGCCTCTAACGGCATATAATTGAAACCTCATCAATAGCAATCAGGAGTAGAACAGCCTGACTGCAGATCTGACCATAATATCACGTTTTACAGCTTTTACAGCTGTGCAAACGTCATCAGTAATTGACGTCGCTTCGGACTGACGCTGTGGAGCGAGGATTTTTCATTTCGGAGTTTCGTTTCCTCCGTCCTCACGTCCCTTCCTCGCATCCCTCTTTCATGTCCTCGCTGGGCGGAGCTAAGACGCGAGGAGAGGAAGCGAGTGGAGGAGACGAGGAGACCAATTTATGGAATGAAAAGCACCCACAGAAAGGCTAGATAGCTTACAGACGCTGTGAGCCAATGAGGGCTGATGTCGCTACGTGGTGGCCATCTTACCTAGGGGCTGCTGGCTCACTGATAACATTAATGCCTATGGAGCATGTACTATTTAATTAACCATAACTTGCTCAATTTTCAACCGATTATTAAACCGTTTGATTTGTTATAAACGCCAGAGATGTAGTTATGTTATTGCATATTTACGGATAATTATAACCATGGACTTTCATATTAAATTAAAAAAGTAGATAGTAGACCATTACCTGCCATAGCTGCACACATATACAGTGAAATTAAATCGTCAGTGTTTATGTTAAACATTTAATAGTTTGATATTTTATATTTCTAATTAATACATATATTAAATATAAAGGGGTAAGTTGACCCACATGATATTTCAAACCTGAATAATGTATGTACATTATATGAATTGTGATTCATATTGGCAATTTACCCCAAGGCTTTTGGTTCATCTTGCCCCATGACCATCGTTTTGATAAAACCTAATTAATTTAATGATTCAGAATGATCTTTTGCTAAATGATTCACATAGTTCTATACATTGATTATCACTAACATGCATAATGTATAAGTTTAGACCTGGGTCCATTTGCTTTAGCATAAAAAATAATTATACCACAGAAGTCAAAGAATTCCACAGCCAGTTGGAAATGATGTTTGTGTTCTTATTTTAGGGTCTCGTGACAACTCATGTGTATAGTTTTAAAGATCAAGGGGATGGTTTGTTCATCTTACCTGTTCTACCCTACATATATTTTATTATAAATTTTTAAATAAACACATTCAGTAACATGACATCAAGGTTTCTTTTATTAACAGGTGCGCACAATTACAAAACAATTCAAGATTCACTCCAAACCAACAGTAACACTAAACCATGCAACATTCACTCCAAATAAACAGTCACTCTAAACCATGCAACATTCACTCCAAACTAACATGCACCCAAAACCAACATATTAACATATAACATAGGCCTTTATAGCCTTGGGGCAGGAAGGCAATGCGTACAGGTGGTCAGGGGCCTTCCTCTTCAGGCTCTTTCTCCTCTCTCCAGTGGCTGCCTGAGGCTTTGGAAAAATATATAAATAATAATAATAATAATAATAATAATAATAATAATAATAATAATAATAATAATAATAATAAGGACAGTATTAACGGTAACTTTTTAACAATTCATGTTCACCTATCAGTGCTGAGTTCAAGACAATGCTATGTTCTTGAAAATCTATAAAATAAAACCCAAATCAGTGCTCTTGTAATAAATTGATTTTAATAAATTGGCTTGGCTAAAGGCGAAATTATGTTTTGGGTCTCTAGACAAAATTGTCAGTTTTGATTGTAAAGGTTCCCTTCACCTTGTTGTAGTTTGTACATGCTTATTCATAAAAGTGTATGAGTGACATGAGCAAGTGACAGCCTCTGGTTCTCAATCCTTTTAAACAGATTACCACCTCAAATAATATCCGGTTCTTCAAGTGACACCATCATATCCCTTCCTGGGCACCACTGAGATAAATGATTTAATGATAAGCCATATGATGCTCTTAATTGTGTACAAATACTCACATCAGGTGGAGGCTCATCCTGGTGCAGGTCCATGGGCAGGTTTTCTTCTGCTCTTCTAGAGGCAGCAGTGCTTCTTGTTGCTACCGGCTAAAATATACAGTTAAATATTAAAATGTCCTTAATGCACAACACTTTATGTATTCCTAAACTTGCAGAAATCGTGACAATACATATATCACATATTCTTGTTGGCCAATGATACACATACCCTTTGGAGATGAGCAGGGAAGTTGAAAATGGTTGGCACAACACCAGCCTTAAGCCGGACAGTCTGCCCTGTCCTGTCAAAATCCTCACTCCTGAAATGTTCGCTGCACAGTTTGCAGTTTTTTGATGCAACAAAACCGTCCCTTCTTAGAGCAAGTTCCCATTGCCTCCTCTTCTCTGCGTTTTGGGGAAACCTTAAAAACATGAGAAGATACCAAGATATATGAATTATTGACAACATTTTACACCCTTCTTACCTTTAACATTAATGGTAAGGACAAAAATACTGAGCTTAATTATGATATTGTTGGGGTAATTCATGTAGCCTATGCTTGAATGCCATTATGAAAACCTAAATAACAGTAACATGTTCAAAGAAATGTGAAAAAGAAATATTCAATGATTATTATGTAAACAAATGGTAGAAACATTTCTAAAACGTCAGGGTCAAAATAACTTGTATTATACAAGTACAAATCCACAAAGTTAGCAACAATTATCCTAAATATGTCCCTCGAGTCATTTCTTATAAATATAAGATATATAAGATATATTTCTTATAAGTCATTTCTTTGTATAAAGTGATTCCACGGGCTCTTGTTTTGAAGGAACGTTCGTTTGAGCATCTATATGCTGCACAAAAGTGTGGCATCTTGTACTGTAGGGGGGTATTTCTGCACATAGCCAGCCAGTTACTGTATCACAATAAATCTAAATCGAGGATATATTTCACTAATGAAACAGCTTGGAAATCATGTTAAAACGAAGGAGTAATTATGCCTTTCCCACCTGTATAGAATTAAGTCCACGTTACTTTGTAATAGTCCAAGTGGCTCACATGTCTCATTCACAACCTCTTGTTTCTTTGCTAGCTAATACCCAACTGCATCCACACAAACTGTCATTTAGACAATATATGTTGTTGTCATACAATTATTTATTGGTCTCACGGAAACCTATATAATAATTGAAACTCCCAGATTGCAGCCTTGCAAATGGCTGTAACAAACACACAACTATGCAGCAATTTTCGAAAATAAAAACTGCAATTTCAACAGGTCTGCGTGGTCTGAATCATAGCCACGTTAATAAGGTTTTTAATAAACCAAACCGTTTGTAAATCCGTCAAGAATTCAGCAAGTTAAGGGTATATTTGTTTGTGTAGGTCGCTCACCTTCCATCGACTACGAGAGAGCGCTCCGGAAAAGTCCCCCTAGGTAAGATGGCCGACCGGTGATGTCGCGGGCGAAAGTCCCATCAGCCATCTAGCCTTTCTATGTATATCTATGGCGCGGAGCGCACAGCAGATAGGCTACTTCAGATATCCAAATCTGCCTGGGAGGTTTTGCAGACTTAGGCCTATGCACAGCGCGCAGGTCAGTCAAATTACCACTTCACTGACTGTATTGTGAAGAGCGCGTCTCAAGGGAGAGCCCAGTAGCCCAGTATCTGCTGTGCGCTCCGCGCACCCACCTGCTTCACCACGCTCTCCATGGTTAAATACAGCTGTAGATTAGGTGATTATGAGATGATAACTTGCAGGTGTGAGAGGAGCCGGGGTCGGAGGAGCTGGCCGGCAGGTACAGCCCACAGCACAGACCTGAACAGACAGTTGAAGACAGACAAGACCACAAGGGGGCAAGGAAACACGCTGGCTGTGTCTCAATTCAGGGGCTGCATCCTTCAGAGGATGCATTTGAAGGCCGATTACGTCATAGCGCTGCGCAAAGGCTGTCCCAATTCGTCCAAATTCGAAGGGTCCTCCAAATGCAGCCGACAAATGCGTCCTCCTTTTCCCTGTTTTCGGAGGATACATCGCTACTATCCTTCACGGCCTGCCATATCCCAAGATAGAATTCTACCGAATTGGTGCAAACTGCTGTCCCCGGACAAAAAAACTAATTTAAAAAACATTTAAGTATGCAAATTTTCAATATTTACTAAGATCCTGCAATTATCTATTGAAACCCAAAATGATATTTAAGATATCAGTATGCTTAATATATATGTAAAATCATCATTTATAGGGTACTTTACATTGGGAGGTGGCTGTCCCCAACCCCAACTCCTAAATTTCAATTCATGAAAATGATAGCGAAATGATTTTTGTAAAATTTTCTACTGTTTTTACAAGTGTCTTTTTGATTTATTTGAAAGTCAAGTGTGAAAAAGTAAATTGATTTTATCTATTTTTTGTAAATCATGAAAATGTATGTAAAAAATCTTGTCCCTCATTTTCTTGTCACTACCGAAACATTGTAGGTTTTAGTCCATAAGCTAAGACTGCTTTAAGCCACACCTCTAATTTTTTTTATCAGGAAATATTCCTTTGTCCCACTCATGTCTTGGCTGCATGCTGAGTAGCTAGCTCTGATCATTTTGAAGAAAAGGTGTTCAAAAGTCTGAAAATCAGTGTGTAACTTTAAGAGACATCACTACCGAACACTTATTTTCTGCATTTAAACAAACTTTTTTGGTTTTATGGCAGAAAAAATAGTTTTTATGTGTGTGCAATAGTTCAGAAAAGTGCTAGCTAACCATGTGCTGATTAGCCTCTTTAAGCTAGGCTCAAAGTTAGCTAAAATTGTCACTACCGAAACTGTCACTACCGAAACATGTGGTGAGTTTCGGTAGTGACAAAATGGAAACTCCTCCCTCTGTTGGTGGATACTCCCCTTTACTTGCCCTTTACCTACTGTGTATGAACATCAGTATGTTTTTGAGTGCACACACAGAACAGTCATCAAGGAATGTGAAGAGATATTTCTGAAATTGACAGAAAGTGTATTGGATTACAAATGAAGACGGCACCTTTAAGTCAGCACGTTCCATTAGTTCCATTGGTCAGGCTCAGATTGCCACTGCTTTCTAATTACTTACTTCTTAAAATGTGTCAGTATTGTTAATTTCTATGGTTAACTTATACAGGGAGAGAGACAGTATGCCAGCAAAAACAGGAGCAGAGAGACTGAGGGAGTACAGAAAAAGGTTGAGGGATGACCCTGTGAAGTACGAAGATAACTTAAAAAAGGAAAGGGAAAGAAATAACAAACGAAGGGAAGAGGGAAAGTTGAAGAGTGTCACTGAATTATCTGCAAGGGAGCAAAGACAGCAAAGAAAGGAATGGAGGAGAAGACAGAAAAAACACAGGATGATGAAAAGACAGAAAGAAGTAGCTGTTTCCAGGCACATGCCACCCAGCACAGTGAGAGTGAGGGGAAAAAAGGGACCAAAAGAAAAACAATCAGCAAATACAGAAAATTAAAGAAATTGGAAGAGAAGATGGGCTGCACGGTGGCGCAGCAGGTAGTGCGCGTGCCTCACAGCAAGAAGGTCGCAGGTTTGGTTCCCGGGTCGGGCCTTTCTGTGTGAAGTTTGCATGTTCTTCCCGTGCATGCGTGGGTTCTCTCCGGGCACTCCAGCTTCCCCCCACAGACCAAAAACATGCTCATTAGGTTGATTGGTGACTCTAAATTGCCCCTAGGTGTGAATGGTTGTGTGTATGTGCCCTGCGATCGGCTGGCGACCGGTCCAGGGTGTACCCCGCCTCTCGCCCGTTGACAGCCGAGATAGGCTCCGGCCCCCCCGCGACCCCGAAAGGGATAAGCAGCATAGAAAATGGATGGATGGATGGAAGAGAAGATAGCAGAGATGCAGAGGAAGAAAGAAAGATATAAAAAGCGATGTCAAAGATTAAGGCAGAAGATAACCTCAGAAAAGTCAAATTCTCCAAGATCCAAAACACAGATTGACGCACAGAAGTACAAATTTCCTAAACATGTGACAAAGACCCTACTTTTTCACAACACTCTCATGCATCAAATTAAAGAAAAATACAAGTCTGTGAGAATACAAAGACAAATATTCATTCAGAAGATCTCTCACAACCGGGCTACTGAGGAAGTACAAACTTGTCTCTACAATGAGAAAATGTGTTGGTGTCTCCCACAAAGTGTTCAACAAGACTGAAAACCACCCATGTCTTAACTTCACCTATCAGAAAAATCACAAGCAAAAAAACATGGACATAGTCAAAACATTTCTGAGTCGAGATGACAATAGTCGAATATCAGCAGGAAAGAAGGAAACAATCACAAGATTTAAAACAAAGAAACAAAAGAGGTTTCTGTCTGACACAATGCTGAATTTGTATCAGAAACTGATGCTGGAGATGCCTCATCTGAAACTATCCTATTCACTTTTCTGTAGGATAAAGCCATTTTGGATTGTTGCTCCAAACATCAGTAACAGGGAGACGTGTTGTCACTACCGAAAATGTGCCGTCACCACCGAAACATGGGATGTTTTGTCAAAAATAAAGTATATTGAATTATCAACTAAGATATTGTGATGGTGTTTGGTTCAATCTGTATTAAAACTAATGAATCCTTAAGTTTGTAATCATTATGAGCAACTTTATGCCCTTTTCAAAGAAAAGTTGGATTCAAAATCCAATGATTCTGATAAATCACACTTAAAAAAATTGTTAAAATTATATAATTTTTAGTTTACCTGAGAATTTTGAAAATAAAATTAAAAAAATATATATTTACAAGGTAGATGTAAGCAAAATTTTAATAGATCAATGTAAGTCTTTTTTTCATGTGATATTTCATTGTGTTTTGGTAGTGACAAATTTTGGGAGAGGAAAAATATTCCAAAACTGAAAACTACTAGAAATGTGTACCTTGGATATTATACAACTAACATTCATGAAAAGTTTTGGGGAAAAGACACATTTATTTCAAGATGTTTCTAACTCCGACTTTGCACCAATTCTGTAGAATGGCCCATATACAGTTGAGGCTGAGCAGGAGTCCCTGGTAGTGCTGCAAGATTATTGAAGCAAACAGTTTCCTGTTCTGATAACAGTGACCATCAGGACCACTTGGAGGCTTGATCTTCACATGGCAGCCGTCGATTACTCCAGCAGCTTTTCAAAAAGCTCTGTGTCTTGCCAGCTCTGCAAACCCCTGAGTTACTGCCGCCAGGTCCTCTGTGGTCTTGGGGAGGTAGATGACCCTGTGGCAAATGGCCACCACCTCCTCAGTAACTCGATGGATGATGCAGTGAACAGTGGAGTGAGGCATCCCAAACACCCTTGCCACCACAACTGGAGGATGTCCCACTTGCCAGCCAGAAGAGACAGACCAAGGTCTCTATTGTGGCACTCCACCCGTGTCGCCTTTCCTGGTGGAGAAGCTCCAGCAGCACCGCCAGGGACTCTCTGCTCAGCCTAAAATCTTGTCTGGTGTCATGCTCATTGAAAAATAATAGCAGAACAGGAACACTGATGTTTATGCAGCAGTACATGGAGGAGGAGGAGGGTTGAACAGGAGGATTAAACAAGAGCAACTGAATTTTGGTTAATACGACAACTCTAGTGAATGTTAAAGCTTAGACTAATAATTCAATTCAATTCAATATTTCTTTATTAGTCCCATAAGAGGAAATTCCAATATACAGCAGCAAGTG
This sequence comes from Chaetodon trifascialis, assembly GCF_039877785.1. NCBI lineage: Eukaryota > Metazoa > Chordata > Actinopteri > Chaetodontiformes > Chaetodontidae > Chaetodon > Chaetodon trifascialis. The sequence goes on along the minus strand of NC_092078.1, from coordinate 19,324,473 downwards.
TATAAAGTATTAGAGCAAGTGCAATGCAAATTCAAAACAAGTACATATACAAGAATGGGATAAAAGAATAACGTCATCCTAAGAAATTGTAGATAGTATTTACAGATTGTTATGCACTGATTATTGCACATTATTGCACAGGTTATTGCACAGATTGTAAACATATTATTGTACTGATTACTTGGAGCAGTTTCTGTTGTACAGTCTGATGGCTGCAGGAAGGAATGACCTGCGATACCGCTCCTTCACACACTTTGGATGTAGCATCCTGTCACTGATGGAGCTCCTCAGTGCAGTGAGTGTGTGTTGGAGGGGGTGGGAGTCATTGTCTGTCATGGAGGACAGCTTGGCTGTCATCCTCCTCTGCCCCACCTCCTCCACCTGTTCCAGAGGGCATCCCAGGACAGAGCTGGCCTTTCTGAGGAGTTTGTCCAGCCTCTTCCTGTCAGCTGCTGTGATGCTGCTACCCCAGCAGACTACTATAGAACAAGGCAGAGGCCACAACAGAGTCACAGAAGTCATAGAAGGTCTTCAGGAGTGCCCCCCGCACCCCAAAAGACCTCAGCCTCCTGAGCAGGTAGAGTCTGCTCTGTCCTTTTTTATAAAGTGCAGTGGTGTTATGAGTCCAGTCTAGTTTGTTGTTCAGATGAACACCCAGGTACTTATAAGATGTGACCATCTCAATGTCCCTTCCCTGGATGTTCACTGGCGATGGGGGAGAGTATGGGCGGCGGCGGCGGCAGTGGAAGTCCACAACTAGCTCCTTGGTTTTATCCGCATTAATCAGCAGGTGGTTCTGCTGACACCAGTCCACAAAATCCCGAATGAGTCCTCTGTATGACCTATCGTCCCCATCTGTGATGAGGCCGACAATGGCAGAGTCATCAGAGAACTTCTGCAGGTGGCAGGTGGGTGACAGGTGGGAAAAGTCAGCTGTGTAGAGGGTGAAGAGGAACGGTGCCAGCAGGTGTGATGTTAGTGCCACCGGCCTGTAGCAGCTAGAGTCCTTGGGATGTGGGGTCTTTGGCACAGGTACCACGCAAGACGTCTTCCAGAGTCGCGGCACCTTTCCCAGTCTCAGACTCAGGTTGAACAGATGTCCAATGATCCCGCTCAGCTGATCAGAGCAGGATCTGAGGAGTCTGGGACTGAGGCCATCCAGTCCTGCAGCCTTCCTGGTCTTTAACCTCCTGAGCTGATTTCTCACCTGGAGAGGTGTGAGAGACAAGTTGGAGCAGGGGGGCTGAGTGTCATGTGAAGTGGATGGGGGGCTGGGAGGAACAGTGGGGGGTGGCGTTGGAGGTGGTGAGCGGAATACTGCGGGGGGGGGGGGTACTTGGGCAGAGTGCTGGCAAAACAAAGGAGGGCTGCTGCAGTGCTGGTTCAGCTGGGGGAGGGGCAGATATTTCCTCAAACCTGCAGAAGTAGCTGTTCAGCTCATCTGCCCACTTTGAATCCCCAGCTGCCTGAGAGTTTGGCTTCTGGTGGCCTGAAATGGTTTTCAGGCCTCTCCAGACTGTCCTGCTGTTGTTCTCCTGCAGCTGTTCCTCCATTCTCCTCCTGTCTGTTCTTCCCCTCCCTGATTTTCCTTCTGAGCTCCCTCTGAACAGTTTTCAGCTCCTCTTTGTTTCCTGACTTGAAGGCCCTCTTCTTCTCCTTTAAAAGAGCCTTAATGTCAAGATTAATCCAGGGTTTGTTGCAATAATGCTAATTTTTCCATCTATTACACTTTGGCTTCTCAATATTGTTCTGATGTTTCATAACACAACATTTTAATAGGCTATTGAATTAAGTCAGGGTTATTTACAGGGTTTGTACACATTTAACTATTCAATTCAAGAACTTTTCAGATCTTGAAAACATAGCATTAAAATTACAGCATACAGAAGTATCAAGACTCATGGTTAAATGACATATATGTCAGTCCATAGTTTATATGGCAAGCGTTTGTCACTAAACGGCATCGTTTATTAACGGGTAACGTATGAACATTAATATGGGTTAAAATAGCCGGTTAATGTTACCTCCCCACGGCGCTCTCCCAGCCGGAGATAAACGAGTTGCAAAACCTCTGGCTCCATTGTCGTCTGTTGGTTGTTTCTTTTGTGTCTTTGTCGTCTGTTAAATTTTTGTCTCCGTACGTGTGTTTTTCCCGGCTTAGGAGGGAAGAAGTTATGACGTCGTGACGCAATCAGGAAATGCTCCGAAGGCTAGACCGTCCCATTTACCAATGGTTGTAGGAAGGGTCCTCTGAAGGATGCAGCCCCTGAATTGGGACACAGCCATACTCACCCTGAAAAAATCAACAGCATATAATGCATGGCTCAACAGTGTCTTAGCTCTCCCCGTTACCACGGTAACATGGGTGGGGCAGCAGCAGCTCATTTGCATTTAAAGCTACAGACATCAGAAACACCACATTCTGAAAGGGACTAAAACAGATTGAAATAGAGGGAGGCGAGAATCTTTTCCTAAAAGCTGTTTCCAGTAAACAGCTTCAAAACATGTTTTATGGAAATCATAGACCTATGTATGTCTTATTGAAAAATCTTCATAATATGGCACCTTTAAGGGAACTAAGGGAATTGAGGGCAGGATTCAAAAATCCCACCAAAAATCAAAGTAAAAAATAGAAATCACAGGCTGATCCAACTTACATGAATTTCATCACAGCAACTCATAATGCGACTCAGTAATGAGTATGGCCCTCGTGTACCTGTTTGCACTCCCAGCAACATCTGAGCATGCTCCTGATGAATCAACGGATGGGGTTGATTGGGTCTTGGGTCTGTGGTGGTACTTGGCGGCATCGGCTGTACAAATAACATTTCATAGGTGCTAAATTGGATTTAGGTCAGGGTAATGTGAAGGCTAGTCAATGGTATCAATGCATTCGTCATCCAGGAACTGCCTACAAACTCTAGCCACATGAGGTTGGGCATTGTGCTGCACCAGGGGAAACCCAGGGCCCACTGCACCAGCATAAGGTCTGACAATCACTCTAAAGATTTCATCCTGGTACCTAAAAGCAGTCAGGGTGCCATTGGCTATGACATGGAGGTCTGTGCGACCTTCCAAGGATATACCTCCCCAGACCATTACTGACAGTTTGGTCAGAAACATGCACACCAGTATCTTGCTGGAGGTCATTCAGGTCATTTAGGAGTTATCAGGCTGGAAGATGTGTGGAGTTTATGCCATCCTGAGCTTGTTGCACCAATGTCGAGTCAGGATAACAGTCAGAATTTTGTTGAGTGGTAATGCTGCAAATTTAACAACAGAATATGCTGTATATAGGCTTTTTCTCATCTGATGTCCATATCTTTTTGTCTGTACCCTCCCTCCAAACCCACGACAAAATAAGATGAAAAATAAATCTGTGCTCATGGTTTCAATTAAAATGACCACTATGTATCGGTTAAGGAACCTTTGTCATCATGGTTAGAATAATACCCATATTATTAAGGTTATGGAACAATCATGGTCATTCTTAAAAAAGTCTGATGTCTGTTGATCCATAAACCCACCCGGGCCTCCTCCCTTTGTGACATTGTCACTGTTGCATAACCTGACTTCTAAACCTAATCACCTTATTTCCTCCTCTGCTCCCATCATAATTACTACAGTCCCTTGGAGGCTTTGTCACTTACTCATGATTGTTGAAATGAAATGCTGAAATGCTGTTGTTCTTCTGCAGAGGACAGTCTCCTAGTATCTGTAGCCACCATAGTCCTGAAGGTTGTTACATTTTGGAAGAGAGGCACATGTCAACTTTGGCAGTTACATTCATAAGTTCCACAGCTGCAGTGTGAAATGAAAAGTCTCAAATTAAACTAGATTAAAAGATGAACAACCCAAATGTCCTCACATTTGGATGACAAAGTTATAAATTTGTGTGTGAGCAATGTTTGATGATGGACACAAGGTGATTGTACTGTGTTATTAAGATTAAGATTTCACTTTATTAATCACTACACACACATGCTACAGGGAGGAGACTGCACTGCACACATGCCATGCTTCGTGACGGCGGCGCCCGGGGACCAGTTCCTCTTTGTCACCATTGGTCAGGAGGTGATCTTCTTGCATGTTTTTAGTACGGGTATTTTTATGGAGGATACCCCAGGTGAGCACAGGAAGAACATGCAAACTCCACACAGAAAGGCCCTTTTTCCTCGAGCAGCAGGCACTGAAGGCATGGTGGAGGACACGCCACCAGCGCCCACAGCGTGATTCGAACCGGGACCTTCTAGCTGTGAGGTGACAGTGTTACCACTTGTGTCACTGTGCCACCTAATTATTCTGTGCATGTTTGTCAGAGTGGGTTTTCCTAATTCAGTCAGCGAGTCTAATGAGCAGATCTGTGTGTGCATGATGCTGCTGAATATTTTCAGACTGTCTGTTTGGGACTAAATAGTGTGAGACTGACACAGCTCTCACTATTGTTATCTTTGCTCTTTATTCCTTCTTATTCTTTCACTGTTTTTTTTTCATCTATCTGCTTCTGTACTGTTTGTTGTAGAAACTTTGTTCAAATGTCAAAACTCGCATCTCCAATAGGAGATGAATGCCATTAGTGTTGTGGTTGTGTTCTTTTTATCTGCTCTGATTCTGCCTCTGTGTTTCTCCAGGGCTGGAGCGTGGCAGGGGCAGGGCCAATCTCATCTTAGGTGAGTGGCAGCCAGGCACACCTGTCATGAATCTCCACTCATTAGGACTCTCCTTCTTAAGCGGGCTTCTCTCACATTCTGGTGCCAGATGATCCTTGCTCATGTCTATTGTGTCTTGCCACAGTACGATCTCCTGGTCCCTGCCACGTGCCTCCAGCCTCCTTTTCCCTGCCTGGGGTTTTTCCTCTATACTCCTGTGAGTCTGTATTGCCTGCCTGTGTGCTTTTCCCTTAACGGAGCTTTTTGTTCTCTCTTGGTGGCTGTTGAGTTTCCCTCAAGCTCCAGTTTGTTTTTCGTCTGCCTGTGTTTTTCCCTTAACAGAGATTTTTGTTCCCTTATTAGTGGCTGTTGAGTTTCCTCCGGCAGAGACTTCGTTTTCTCCTGCCCGAGCGGCATCGTCCCGTCATTGAGATTTTTTCAGTTGTGACTTTGCGTAATAAACTCGTGAGAACTTCCTTCTGCATCTGAGTCCTTGCTTTCCCAGCGCACACACAACAGAATCATCTGGCCAAGAAAATGGATTCAGCAGAGATGGACAGGATGAAGCAAGTCCTCTCCTGCCAGGGGGTCTTGATTGGCCAGCACGAAGCCACGCTGCACCAAGTCATGGGACATCTTCAGCAGTTAACAATAGTGTGACGCAGCTGGGGGGCAGCTGGCTGACATCAGGGACCAGCTCACGTCTCCTACGTCCCCCACCGACCCACCTCTTCCACCTCCAGTTGCCGACCCCCCAGACAACCCTGCACCTCAGCCCAGGGAACCTTATATTGCCATCCCAGCGCACACACAACAGAATCATCTGGCCAAGAAAATGGACTCAGCAGAGATGGACAGGATGAAACAAGTCCTCTCCTGCCAGGGGGTCTTGATTGGCCAGCACGAAGCCACGCTGCGCCAAGTCATGTGACATCTTCAGCAGTTAACAATAGTGTGACGCAGCTGGGGGGGCAGCTGACATCAGGGACCAGCTCACGTCTCCTACGTCTCCTGCCGACCCACCTCTTGAACCTCCAGTTGCCGACCCCCCGGACAACCCTGCACCTCAGCCCAGGGAACCTTTTATCGCCATCCCAGCCCGGTACTCAGGTGACCTAGGTACATGTGCTCAGTTCCTCCACCAGTGCTCACAAGTATTCAGTCAACAGCCCACCACTTACGCCACTCACCAATTGAAAATAGCCTTTGTCATGAGTTTATTGTCTGGGGAAGTGGCAGCTTGGTCCCTTGCCATTTCCAATCAGGTTTCCATCACAGATTTAGTTTATGATTACACCCTGTTAAGGGCAGGGAGGGGCAGGGAGCCGTGAAGTCGGCTGTTAGACTTACGGCAGGGAAGCCAGCCAGTCTCCTCGTACGCTGTAAATTTTCGCATCTTGGCAGCTGGAAGTGGTTGGGGGGAGCCAGCGCTTCGGATGATTTTTTACAAGGGGTTAGCTGGAGAAATAAAAGATGAACTCACGGTTCAAGATGAACGCAGCTCGTTGAACAGCCTCATCGAGTAAGCGACCTCCTTAGATAATAGGATGAGGGAAAGACGTAGGGAGAGCCGACAGAGAGAGACTATGCTCCCTCATCTTCCCCCGGAGCGGACCAGCGGAACCTGCACTACCATCATCCTCCTCTCTCTCCACCACTCCTGACGCTCGACCCAGCCCCTCGGACGAGCCCATGCAGTTGGAACGAGCTCGCCTCATGCCTGCGGAACGACAGCAATGCCTCCGAGACCAGCGGTGCCTCTACTGCAGGTAGGAGGGACATTTCCTTGCTCAGTGCCAGGAGGTGCCAAAAGGCCAGGCTCATCAGCAGGCAGGATGGTGCTGGTGAGCTGAATTTCTTCTTCCTCCTCATCCCGATTACTGGTACAAGGTATGATACACGGGACACAGCAAACATTCCCATTAGAGGTGCTGGTGGACTCGGGCGCTGATGACAATTTTATTGATTCAGATTTTGTAAATACCCATAATCTCCCACTGAACCAGCTCACCACCCCTAAAGAAGTTGTAGCCATCGATGGGAAACTTCTAGAGGTGGTCACACATATAACTAAACCTATCCGATTAATTCTCTCGCGCAATCACCACAAATTTATTGAACTGTATGTAATCTCCTCACCTCCGTCCTCTGTTATCTTGGGGATCCCATGGTTAAAGAAGCACAATCGTCGCATCGACTGGTCCACCTCCACCATAAGGAATTGGAGCAACAGCTGCCACACTCACTGTCTAAAATCAGCCGGGCGAAGACACCCGGCACCACCAACCCACCTGAAGTGGCAGATTTGACCAACGTCCCCAGTGAGTACCATGAACTCAAAGAGGTTTTTAGTAAACAACAGGCAGGTACTCTCCCTCCTCACCGCCCCTATGACTGTGCTATTGACCTGCTTCCAGGTGCGCCTTTCCCCACGAAACGATTGTATAACCTCACTAAGCCCGAAAGAGAGGCCATGGAGACCTATATTAATTAACCGCTAGCAGCAGGCTTGATTCGCCCATCATCATCACCGCTGAGGGCGTGCCTTTTTTTGTAGAGAAAAAAGACGACTCTTCGCCCCTGCATCGACTACACTGAGTTGAACGAAATCACGGTAAAAAATAAGTATCCACTCCTCCTCACTGATTCTGCCTTCAGTCCCCTTCACGAAGCTTGTATATTCTCTAAACTAGACTTAACAAATGCGTGCCATCTGGTACGTATCTGGGAAGGAGACGAGTGGAAGACGGCATTCAACACACACCTGGGCCACTACAAGTATCTGGTAATGCCATTGGGACTGACGAATGCCCCTGCAGTATTCCAGGCTATGGTAAATGATGTGCTAAGAGACTTGTTGAACAAAGTGGTATTTGTTTACTTAGATGATATTTTAATATTTTCTCACACATATGATGAACACATAAGCCATGTAAGAGATGTCCTGCAAAGATTGTTGAAGAATCGGCTATATGTTAAAGCAGAAAAATGTGAGTTTCATGAAACATATGTGAAATTTCTGTGTTATGTGGCGGAGAAGGGGCAGCTCAGAGCAGATCCTGCCAAATCAAGGCAGTGAAGGTATGGCCAGTTCCAGCCACCTGCAAGCAACTGCAGAGCTTTTTGGGCTTTGCAAACTTTTACCGCCGGTTCATTAGAAACTAGAGCCATATAGCTGCCCCTCTCACTCTACTAAGATCTGAACAAGTCTGTACCACTTGATAAAATTTCACCTGTAGGTGATGCTAAAAGATGTGAAAAAAAATTGCTTTGATAGCAGCTTGAAGCAGCAGCTAACAGCCTCAAGCCATAACACGTTTTTTTGTTTTTTGTTTTGTTTTGTTTTGTTTTGTTTTTCAAGAAATGCACAGTGTAGTTGAAAATTGTGAGGCTCTTGTCTCCTGTTTTCATCTCCATGACAACTTTGTGTGGAATCTCTTCCAAACCTTGCCGTCTCCCTCTTCCTCCTCCTCTATGCTCCCCTTGCTTTTTCCTTTCAAAAACAATCCACCACTACTCACACTCTTAACTTTTCTTTATTCCTGTCAACTTCAGTGGCTTCAGATTAAATGAAAAGACACTGGAGTTTTTTAGTTAGCTGTGACCCTTCACACACTTTATACTTGTGCACACATGTTGAATTTGTGTGTGTCACATCAGACACAGAAAAAGCCAACTTGGAAGTGGGTTTCCTCCCTTCTTTCCATCATCACAGAGCTGTACTCTCCATATTTTGGTTGATATAAAGTTTCCTTTTTCCACTAGTCAAATTTGGAAAGGTGACAAATATATATACCATTACTGGTTATCAGGTTCAGAGGGGTAAAGACAAAAGACCAGGGGATAGGAGAGCAGGCAAGATAAAAGGCAGGCTGGGTCAATAACAAGAAATGTGTCCGAGAGTAATTGCTGGAGAGTCTTGCATCAGGGCTAAGAACAATCTGGCAATGAATGAGTGAGTGAGTGAGTGAGTGAGTGAGTGAGTGAGTGAGTGAGTGAGTGAGTGAGTGAGTGAGTGAGTGCCCACTAAGTATAGTGCTGATTAGTGATGAGTGCTAGGTCACGTGTCAGATGATTGAGCAGATGGGCGAGGTGAACAGGTGAAGAGTGTAGGCAGAGCAGCTGAGCAGATGAGCAGATGATGATGAGGGAAAGTGGCAGCAGGTAAGGAGTTGACAGATGTGACACACCTGGCCTTTGGTTTGTCAAGTTTTTCATCAAAATCCCACTTAGTGTATTTGTAATATGTTGGGGTTTTGTTTTTGTTTTTTTTATTTATTTTCCGAACTATAAGTCGCACTTTTTTCATAGTTTGACTGGTCCTGCGACTTATAGTTAGGTGAGGTCACATATTATGGATTACCGTCTACAGCTGTGTAAGGGCGCTCTAGGCTTGTGACAACTATATGCTGCACCTGTACCAATCCTGCACCACAAATTACCTGAAAAAAAGACAACTGAGAAAGACTGAACACAAACAAAATGCCCCCCAAAAGAACATCCTATACGGCAGGTTAAAAAATGCAGGTAGTAAAATATGCAGCCGAAAACAGTAATGCAGCAGAACGAAAATTTGGAGTGAGTGAGAAACTTGTGAAGGACTGGCGAAAAGCAGAGGTTTCTTTCACTGCAGAGAAAAAACAAAGAAAGCTAATCAAACGATGTGCTGCCGGGAGTGGCTTGTCAACGGTACAGTCATGTATCCACACCCAGGCAGTTGCCAAGGAGATGAATTTAAATGACTGCCACCAGGGCATATTTACAAATACAAGGTGTGGCATGTGAGCATGTTAATGGGTTGAAATGCATGTGTAGCCCTGGGCTTTACTCTTCATGACACATTTTTGGACTGATGCGACTGATACTCCGGAGCATCTTATAGTCCGGAAAATACGGTACACCTTAATGCCACTCTTTCACTCCCTACCATCCATTCAAATTCAAAGTAATTACTTAACAAATATTTGGGATTTTGTTTGGTCCAGGTTTTATTTGGCCTATGCGTTTAAAAGTGAAGATACTTTCCAGTCAATAAAATGAGTTTTCCCTAATATTATTAAATGTAGTCTTTGATCACAAAGAGAACAAGGATGTTTTGCTTTGTCGTGTTAATTCTGACAATGCTGACAAAAATATCACATACAACTGGTGAGACTAGTGATTTGTTTTCTACTCTGTCTTGGATTACTCAAAACATCGGGAGATCCCTTCAGCCACAGCTCCATTGTTTACACACAGGAACGGCTGATTGCACGCTGCAACACGAAGGTACTCCCAGTGAAAAGACTGGAGATCCCCATGGCGATAAGGAGAAGGAGGAGGGGATTCAGAGCTGGGTAGAAGTGCCGTGAGAGGAAAAGATTGTATAAACCATCCATACGATCTCTTATCATGGGAAATGCGAGAAGATGGAAGACCTAATGGTGTGAACCAGACTGCAGGGGGAGTGCCGGGAGTGTAGTTTGATGTGCTGCACAGATGCTTGGCTGGACTTGCATGTTATGCTGGACAATTTTCAACTGCTGAGGGTGGGCATAGCGATGTTTGTGAACAGCAGATGGTGTAACCAAGCACATCAGTATAAAGGAGCAGCACTGCACGAGAGATATAGAGCTACTAGCTGTTAGCATTCGGCCATATTATCTCCTGAGGGAGTTCTCACACTTCATTGTGATAACTGTGTACATCTCCCCATTGACCGATACAGCAGCAGCAGCATGCGAGCTCCCACGCATACTGTGGTTTCACAGGTGCAGACATTGCAGAGGGAGCTGAAAAGGGAGATATGGAGAGGCAAAGCCGCATGTCATCATTCAGTCGCTGGCTGTTGAGGTGGTGTCCAGCAAACGGTGTGGGTTTCATTAATAATTGGCAGACTTTCTGGGGAAGACCTGGTCTGATTAGGAGAGACGGCATCCATCCCACTTTGGAGGGAGCAGCTCTCATCTCTAAAAATCTGACCAATTTTTTTTTTATTTATGAACCTAACCCCTGACAACTCAGAGTTGAGACCAGGAGGCAGAGCTGCAGTCCTACACGTTTCTCTGTGCATCCATTAGAGCAGTTACCCACCCAACACTCCATAGAGACTGTGCCCCCCGACCACACAAACTAAGTAAACCAAAAGTACAGAGAAGAGGAGTTAAACATAAAAATCTAATTAAGATTGAAACAACCTCTGCAATAGTACAACAAGATAGGAGAATTAAATGTGGACTCCTTAACATCAGATCTCTGTCCTCTAAAGCTGTTCTAGTAAATGAGTTAATATCAGACCATAATATTGATTTATTTTGTCTGACTGAAACCTGGCTGTGTCCTGAAGAGTATGTGAGCCTAAATGAAGCTACTCCTCCGAGCCATATTAATACTCACATTCCTCAAGGCAGCGGCAGAGGAGGTGGAGTTGCAGCCATTTTTGACTCAAGCCTTTTGATCAACCCTAAACCTAAACTCGACCATAACTCATTTGAAAGCCTTGTTCTCACTCTTTCTCATGAAAAATGGAAAATAGTGCAGCCAGTTTTATTTGTTATTGTATACCGCTCTCCTGGTCCTTACTCGGAATTTATAGCTGAGTTCTCCGAGTTTAGTCCTTAAAGCAGATAAAGTAATTATTGTAGGTGACTTTAATGTTCATGTCGACATTGATAATGACAGCCTTAGCACTGCGTTTATCTCAGTATTAGATTCAGTTGGCTTCCATCAGAATGTACATGAACCGACTGTTTTAACCACACCCTCGACCTTGCTGACATATGGCATTGAAATCGAAGACTTAATAGTCTCCTCACAGAATCCTCTTTTATCGGACCATCATTTAATAACTTTTGAATTCATATTACCAAACTACCAGCCAGTAGGCAAAAATTATTTTACCAGACTCCTGTCTGATAGTGCTGTAGCTAAATTTAAGGATATGATCCCATCAGTATTTAATTCAATGCTATGTCTCAATACAACAAAGGATTCCTATACTAACGTTAGTCCCTCCCAGAATGACTACCTGGTTGATCGTGCTACAGGTTCATTGCGTATGACACTTGACTCGAATTAAAATTAAAATTGTAAATTAAACAGAGGAGGTTAGCTCCATGGTATACTCCTCAAACCCGCAAATTAAAGCAAACTTCACGCAAGAATTTTGGAAGAATTTCGGTTCGCCTGGCAAGACAGTCTTAAAATATACAGGAAAGCCCTCCGCAGTGCCAGGGTAGCCTATTACTCTGCACTAATAGAGGAAAATAAGAACAATTCCAGGTTCTCTTCAGCACTGTAGCCAGGCTGACAGAGAGCCATAATTCTGTTGAACCATGTATTCCTTTAGCTCTGAACAGCAGTGACTTCATGAGCTTCTTTAATGATAAAATTCTAACTATTAGAGACAGAATTCATCAGCTCCTGCCGTCAACAGGTACTGTTTTGTCTTCAAACAGAGAAACCGTAGAAACTGTTACTCAGTCTGTTGCAGTTTTAGACTGTTTTACTCCTGTCGACCTTCTCCAACTAACTTCAATAATTTCATCATCAAAATCATCAACCTGTATTTTAGATCCTATCCCGACTAAGCTGTTTAAAGAAGTATTACCTCTAATTGACTCTTCAGTATTAGACATGATCAATCTGTCTTTATCAACAGGCTACGTACCACAGTCCTTTAAAGTAGCTGTGATAAAACCGCTACTTAAAAAGCCTACTCTTGGTCTATAGTTGGCTAAAACTCCTGGATCGATATCCAACCTTCCCTTTCTCTCATTAACTGTTGAGAAAGCAGTTGCCAATCAGCTGTGCGACTTTCTAAACAATAATAGTTTATTTGAGGATTTCCAGTCAGGACACAGCACTGGTTAAAGTTACAAATGGCCTTCTAATTTCATCTGATAAAGGATTTGTCTCTGTACTAGTCTTATTGGATCTTAGTGCTGCATTTGACACCATTGACCATGGCATTCTATTGCAGACACTGGAACACTTCATTGGCATTAAGGGAACTGCGGTTTAAAGCTGGTTTAAATCCTACTTGTCAGATCACTCTCAGTTTGCACTTGTTAATGACGAGTCCTCTGTGAGTAAGTAAGTAAGTTAATTTTATTTATAGAGCACTTTTCTTAGATAACAATCACAAAGTGCTTTACAGAGTAGATAAAAGCAATAAAATACAGAGGATATTGGGCAACAGCATAAAGACAAACAACGACACAACAGTAAATAACCTCACAGAGGCCCTGGAGACATTAACAATGAAAAGCCTGTTTAAAAAAGATAGGTTTTAAGTTCTCTCTTAAAAACTTCAGTGGACTCAATGCAACGTAAGGTCACTGGGATTGCGTTCCAGAGGCGAGGGGCACTAGCCTGAAAGGAGCGATCACCTCGTGTTTTATATTTGGTGCGGGGGATCATCAAGAGTTTCTGGTCTGATGACCTTAGGGAACGTGAGGGAGAGTAGGGTGTCAGTAACTCGGTTATGTACAGAGGAGCTTGATCATTGAGGGCTCTGAAAGTGACAACTAAAATCTTAAAATGAATCCTAAAAGTAACTGGTAACCAGTGTAAAGAGTATAAAATTGGGGTGATATGATCCCTTTTTTTAGAGCCAGTTATGAGCCTTGCTGCTGCGTTTTGCACAGTGTGAAGGCGATTTACAGCCTTTTTGTTCAAGCACATAAAAAGAGTGTTACAATAATCAATACGAGATGAGACAAAGGCATGAATTATCATCTCCATTTCAGATTTTGAGATCATGGACCTCAGTTTCGCAATATTTCGCAAGTGCTCACAAAAGTCAGCTATGGAGTTCCGCAGGGTTCTGTGCTTGGACCAATTCTATTCACCTTATATATGCTTCCTTTAGGTAACATTATCAGGAAGCACTCAATAAATTTTCATTGCTATGCAGATGATGCCCAGCTATATTTATCAATGAAGTCAGAAGAAACCAGTCAGTTAACTAGACTACAAGCATGTCTTCATGACATAAAGACCTGGATGACCTGCAATTTTCTGATGCTAAACTCGGACAAAACTGAAATTATTGTAGTAGGCCCTACACATCTTAGAAAGTCACTTTCTGATGACATAGCAGTTATGGATGGCATTGCGCTGGCCTCCAGCACGACTATAAAGAATCTGGGAGTTATCTTTGACCAAGACATGTCCTTTTATTCCTATGTAAAACAAATTTCAAGGACTTTTCACCTACGTAATATCGCAAAAATCAGGCATATTTTGTCTCAAAATGATGCAGAAAAACTAGTCCATGCATTCATAACTTCTAGACTGGATTATTGCAATTCCTTACTATCAGGCTGCCCAAATTCGTTGCTGAATATTCTCCAGTTGCCCCAGAACGCTGCAGCACGTGTTCTGACAAAAACCAGGAAGAGAGATCATATTTCTCCAATACTAGCCACTTTGCACTGGCTCCCTGTAAAGTTTAGAATAGAATTTAAAATTCTCCTCCTTACTTACAAAGCCATAAATGGCCAGGCACCTTCTTATCTTAAAGAGCTCATAGTACCTTATTGCCCCACTCGAACACTGCGTTCCCAGGGTGCAGGTCTACTTATGGTTCCTAAAGTCTCAAAAAGCAGAACAGGAGTCAGAGCATTTAGCTATCAAGTTCCTCTTCTGTGAAACCATCTTCCAGTCTTTGTCCGGGAGGCAGACACTGTCTCTACATTTAAGAGTAGGCTTAAAGCTTTCCTTTTTGATAAAGCTTATAGTTAGGGCTGGCTCAGGCTTGTCCTGGACCAGCCCCTAGTTATGCTGCTATATGATTAGACTGTCGGGGGACCTCCAAAGATACACCGAGCCCCATTGTCCTTCTGTCCCTCTCCATCTGCACGCTTTCATGTCCTACCACGGCTTGTTACTAACTTAGCTCCTTCCTCGGAGTCTCTGTGCTTGGTCGTCTTGCAGGTTCCACGGTGGCTGAATCTGGATTGTGGATTGCAGCTGCGTCTCCTGCCTTGGCCCTGCCTGACATCCACTGCAACTGCTACTACTGTTATTACATCCACTGTCACTGTTACTGTGACTGCATGTCTGTCTCTCTGTCTCTCTCTCTCTCTGACTGCATTTCTGTCTGTCTGTCTCTCTCTCTGTCTGTCTGTCTGTCTGTCTGTCTGTGTCTGTCTCACTCTCCCTCTCTTGCTCTCCCTCTCTCACCCAACCGGTCGAGGCAGATGGCCGCCCACCCAGAGCCTGGTTCTGCCTGAGGTTTCTGCCTGTTAAAAGGAAGTTTTTCCTCGCCACTGTCGCCAAGTGCTTGCTCATGGGGGAGTTGTTGGTTCTTTGTAGATAAAAGAGCTTGGTCTGTACCAGCTCTATATGGAAAGTGTCCTGAGACAACTTCCGTTGTGATTTGGTGCTATACAAATAAAATTGAATTGAACTGAATTCAAAGACAGCTACAGGAGGCAGCTGGTGGAGCGTCTACAGGGTAACAACTCCAGAGAAGTTTGGAGAGTCCTGAAAACCATCTCAGGCCACGGCAGTTACAGCGGGAGGGATCCTGAATCTGGAGACTGAGAATGGGCAATATAACCCTAACCCTTTTTCTACTTTTCAGATTGATTTCAGTTTGTATACATGAATGATGATTCTTCAGTGCACACTAAAGCTATTCATGGAGTTCCACAAGATTCTGTGCTTGGACCAATTCTGTTCACTCCATATATGCCTCCTTTAGGCAACATTATCTGGAAACACTAAACTAACCTAAATTTTCATTGCTATGCAGATGATACCCACCTATCAATTAACTAAACTCCAAGCATGTCTTAAGGACATAAAGACCTGGATGACCTGCAACTTTTTGTTATTAAATTCGGACAAACTGAAGCTGAACTGAAGTACTTGGCCCTGAACATCTTAGAACTTCACAATCTGATCATATAGCTGCTCTGGATGGCATTGTGCTGGACTCCAGCACCACTGTATCGAATTTGGGAGTTATTTTTGATCAGGATATGTCCTTTAACTCCCACGTAAAACAAATTTGAAATCAGGCACATCTTGTTTCAAAACTACACAGAAAAGTAGTCCATGCATTTGTTACTTTTAGACTGGATTATTGCAATTCCTTACTATCAGGCCTCCATCTCCTGCCATGGCCCTGCCATTCCAGGGTCTCTGCTATACCATTTGGGGCTGTCACCACGTAAAAAGAGCAAGCTTTA
Organism: Chaetodon trifascialis; assembly: GCF_039877785.1. Classification (NCBI taxonomy): domain Eukaryota; kingdom Metazoa; phylum Chordata; class Actinopteri; order Chaetodontiformes; family Chaetodontidae; genus Chaetodon; species Chaetodon trifascialis. The sequence goes on along the minus strand of NC_092078.1, from coordinate 19,308,644 downwards.
TATGTGATATTAAGATGTAAATAAAATAAGTGCTGGGTTTGGATTTAAGAGGGCAGACATAAAAAAAGAGGGGTTAGTAAAATATAAGTGCTAAAAAGAAGTGCTAGTAAAAACACAACATGTTTATAAAAAGATAAAAATCATTAGAAAAATAAAAAGTGTTAAGATCATGCTTTTTCTCCATTTTGAGTTTGATGATGTTCCACAGTTTTTCAATTGGATTTAGATCTGGTCATTGAGTCATTGGTGGCACGGTGGTAGTGGTATCACTGTCACCTCACAGCTAGAAGGTCCCGGGTTCGATTCCCAGCTGTGGGGGCGTGTCCTCCACCATGCCTTCGGTGCCTGCTTTTTTTGTGGAGTTTGCATGTTCTCCCCGTGTTTGCCTGGAGTATCCTCCACAAAAAACCCCACTAAAAACATGCAAGAAGATCAGCACCTGACCAATTGTGACGAAAAGAACTGGGTCCCCGGGCGCTGGTCGGATGGCACGAAGGAAGGATGACCAGGATGGGTTAAAGGCGGAGGAACAATTTCACCAGTGCATGTCATTTGTGTGCATGTGGATGTTGCTGTGTGACAAAAGGGGATTGACCCTCTGATTCTTCTTCTTCTTCTGCAAGTCTTCTTCTTCTTCATCAATGTGACAAGTAGGGGCAGAGTTGGAGTGTGAAGAGTGTCGGGGGGTTCCGGGCCTTGTTGATAAGGCTGACAGCAGACAGGAAAAAACTGTTCTTGTGGCGTGAGGTTTTGGTCCTGATGGACCGCAGCCTCCTGCCAGAGGAGAGTGTCTTGAAGATTTTGTGTGCGGGGTGGGAGGGATCAGCCACAATCTTTCCTGCACGTCTCAGGGTCCTGGAGGTGTACAGGTCCTGAAGAGACGGGAGATTGCAGTCGATCACTTTCTCTGCAGTCCTAATGACATGCTGCAGTCTGTCCTTGTCCTTGGCGGTGGCAGCAGCATACCAGATGGTGATGGAGGAGATGAAAATTGACTCAATGATGGCTGTGTAGAAGTGCACCATCATTGTCTTTGGCAGATTGAATTTCTTCAGCTGCCGTAGGAAGTACATCCTCCTGTGCTTTCTTGATGAGGGAGCTGATGTTCGGCTCCCACTTGAGGCCCTGGGAGATGATAATTCCCAGGAAGTGGAAAGACGCCACAGAGTCAATAGTGGTGTCACAGAGGGTGATGGGGGCAGGTAAGGCTGAGTTTTTTCCTGAAGTCCACAACCATCTCCATTGTCTTTGGAGCGCTGAGCTCTAGGTTGTTCTGGTTGCACCAGGTCACCAGATGGTCAACTTCCCACCTGTAGGCGGACTTGTCGCCATCAGAGATGAGTCTGATGAGGGTGATGTCGTCCACAAACTTCAGGAGCTTGACGGACTAATGACTGGAGGTGCAGTTGTTCGTGTGCAGGGAGAAGAGCAGAGGAGAAAGAACGCAGCCCTGGGGAGATCCGGTGCTGATGGTCTTTGCATCAGAGACATGTTTCCCCAGCCTCACGCACTGTTTCCTGTCAGACAGGAAGTCTGTAATTCATGCAGAGTCCAGGTGCTGAAGGATGAAGTAGAGGGCCAAGTTGGCTGCATCGTTTACAGACCTGTTGGCTCTGTAGGCAAACTGCAGGGGGTCCAGGAGAGGGTCGGTGATGTCTTTGAGGTGTGAGAGCACAAGGCACTCAAAGGACTTCATGACCACAGAGGTCAGGGCAACGGGTCTGAAGTCATTAAGTCCTGTGGTCCTTGGCTTCTTGGGAACAGGGATGATGCTTGAAGACTTGAAGCAGGCTGGCATGTGACATGTCTCCAGTTAGGTGTTAAAAATGTCTGTGAACACTGGAGACAGCTGATCAGTGCAGTGCTTCAAGGCGGATGGGGAGACAGAATCCAGTCCATCTGCTTTCCGGGGGTTCTGTCTCCTGAAGAGTTTGTTGATGTCCCTCTCACGAATGGAAAGAGTCGTCACTGAGGTAGGTGGGGAGGGGGAGGGGGGGGACCTTTAAGGTGGGCATTGGTGGAGGTGACTGGAGCTGGAGCTGTTGGGAGGTGTCGTGGGGAATGGTTGCTGTACTGTCCCTTTGTCTTTCAAAGCGGCAGTAGAACTCAATCAGGTCTTTGGCTAGGCATCGTTGATGGAGTAGGGGGCTTTATGCTTGTAGTTGGTGATCTGCCTGAGCCCTTTCCAGTCAGATGCAGAGTCATTAGCTGAGAACTGGTGTTGGAGCGTCTCAGAGTATAGTCGTTTAGCCTCTTTCACCGCCTTGCTAAACTTGTACTTCGCCTCTTTGAATCTGTCTTTGTCCCCACTCCTGAAGGCCTCTTACTTTACCTTAGCTGTCTGAGTTTGGCTGTGAACCAGGGTTTGTCATTGTTGTAACTCACCCTGGTGTGTGATGAAACACAGCAGTCCTCACGAAAGCTGTCGGACATCACAACCTCCGTGTACTCATCCAGACTGTTGGTAGCAGTCCTGAACACATTCCAGTCGGTAGAGTCCAAACACACTTGGAGATCCTCCACAGCCTCAATGGTCCATTTCCTTGATGTCCTCACTACACTTTAGTTTCTGTCTGTAAGCAGGAATCAGGTGGACCATGACGTGGTCAGAGTGGCCCAGTGCAGCACGGGGGGAGGCGTGATAAGCATCCCTGACTGTGAAGTCACAGTGATCCAGAATATTCTCCTCTCTGGTTGGGCATTTAATAAACTGTCTGTATTTAGGGAGTTCATAAGTGAGGGTACCACACACAGTATCTACACGCACTGTGTGTCCTGCACGTTGGCCTGCATTGGGATGTAAACACTGACCAGAATTAATGAACAGCGCAGTGACATGTGCTTGTTTGAGCTGGTTAAATACCAGACGAGCCGCTGTATTCTGTGTCATCTGTAAAGATTTTAGCAAGCATGTTGGGGGCCCTGCCAGTAAGGATTTACAATAGTCGAGGCGTGATAGTACCAGCGCTTGTACTAGGAGTTGTGTTGCATGCTCAGACAAGTAGGGTCTGATCTTCCTGATGTTGTACAGGGCAAATTGGCATGACCGAGCAATAGAGGCCAATCAAGACACCCAAGTTTCTGTCAGATTTTGCGGGAGTGACAAACCAGCGGAGAGCAGATCCTGCGAAACCAAGCTCAGCGAGTGTGGAGAGGAGGATTTGGTGGTTAACCGTGTCAAAGGCAGCCGATAGGTTGAGCAATAGTAGAACAGAGGACTGTCCAGTAGCCCCAGCTGATGGTAGTGTTTCCACTACAGATAAGAGCGCAGTCTCCGTAGAGTGTCTGCGTTTGAAACCGGATTGGCTGGGATCATGCAGGTTGTTATCAGAAAGGAATTCAGAGACCTGATTAAAGACTGTGCACTCAAGACTCTTGGAAAGGAAAGAGAGGAGTGAGCTGGGTCAAGTGTAGGTTTGACAAGGTTTTACCTCCACTATTATTAGATTTATAGTTTTGCTGTATATATACTATCAGTTACTAATATGTACATATATCGCACATAAATATACAGCGGGGAAAATAAGTATTGAATGCACCAACATTTTTGTCAGTAAACATATTTCTAATGGGGCTATTGATATAAATTTTTCACCGGATGTCAGTAACAACCCAAGTAATCCACAAATACAAAGAAATCAAAACAAATAAATCCATAAATGAAGTTATGTGAAATAAAGTGGAATTACACAGGCAAGAAGTATTGAACACACAAACTGAAAATGATTTAATATTAAGAAAAGTCTTCATTGATAATGACAGCTTCAAGATGATTTATTGTCTTTCTCTGAAACCAATTGAGAGTTTCCTTGGCTGTGTGTTTGGGATCATTGTCTTGCTGAAATGTCCACCCCTCGCTTCAGCTTCAGCACCCTGGTGGATGGCAACAGATTATTATCAAGAATGTCTGTGCATTTCTCCATTCATTCTTCCTTCAGTAATATGAAGTCTGCCAGTACCATGTGCTGAATAACAACCCCACTCCATGATATTTCCACCTCCAAACTTCCCTGTTGGTATGGTGTTCTTGGGGTGATGTGCAATGCCATTTCTCCTGCAAACAAGGTGTGTGCTGTGACATCCAAAAAGTTCAATTTTGGTCTCATCCGACCAGACTAAATTCTCCCAGTATTTCATCGGCTTCTCCAAATGTTGTGCAGCAAGCCTCAATATGTTTTTTCTTCAGTAGTGGGGTCTTGAGTGGTGAGTGTGCATAGATCCATTTGAAACCAGTATACCTGCTGCTGTCAAAAATCTTGCAAGGAGCACCTGGTTGTGACTAATTTAAGGTGAAATGATGTTCTTTCCACTTCCGGATATTAGCCCCAACAGTGCTCACTGGAACGTTCAGAAGTTTAGAAATTTGTCTGTAACCAATGCCATCACTATGTTTTGCAACAACGAGGTTGTGAAGGTCTTGCAAAAGGTCTTTAACAGTCATGAGATGTTTCTTGTGTGACACCTTGGCAATGAGAAACTTTTTTTATAGGCCATCAATGAGGACTAAACCAGCTGATATTAATTTTCACTGATAGGGGGCAGGACTGCATTCTAAATACTAACAGATTTCAGCTGGTTTCTTGGCTTTCCATGCCTTTTTGCACCTCCTCTTCTTCATGTGTTCAATACTTCCTGCCTGTGTCATTCCACTTTACTTCACATAACTTAATTTCTGGACTCTGGATTTATTTGTTTTGATTTCTTTGTGTTTATGGATTACTTGGGTTGTTACTGACATCTGGTGAAAAATTTTATTTAATAGCCCCATTAGAATTATGTCAAAAATGACAAAAATGTTGATGCATTCAATACTTATTTTCCTCGCTGTATTTATATACTATGTGTAGATACACACTACACACTGCAGTATGTACATCATATTTTTTTTTTATTATTAGTTGAAAATCTATTATTAGAGTCATCACTCCTACTGTGATTGCATTTCTGTCCACCCCCTGACCCCTCCCTCTCTTGCCTGATGGCACACCATCAAACAAAAATGTCACAAAAAGTATATTTATTGAAATATAATGAAAATCTAGTCCCAATTTACTTACTCAGTGTGAAACCTGGGCCTGTTTAGTTGAACACAGAGCTGATATTCTTGCAGGAATTGAAGAAAGACACACAGGAATGGATAATGGATAATCTTCCATGGCACACCTGATGATTTCTCACAGCACACTCATGTGCCACAGCACAGTGGTTGGGAAACACTGCTCTCAAGCCATAAGGAAGACTGGGGATGGGAAAAACACTTTGCATTTGAGCATCAGTAACTCAGTGTTTTTTTGTGCTAGGTCTGTCAAATAAGGATACAAGGTACCCATACTTGTCTTCTACAAATAAAACTCACTTGGGCGTCTACTACACAGTCACAGATTGTCTCAAATACAAAGAGTTCCTGTCTTACAACCTATCCCACTACTGGGGTGAGTTCTAATACTAGCTGGGGATAGATATGGCAGTGAGAGATAATTTGCTAAAATATGATCTGCATCATCCAAAGTGTGCACTTTATTGAAGAATAGGGAATCAACTGTTTTGAATGAAGTGAACTATTCAAAGTGACAAAAAACATGTAAGTCTTTGCTGTTTCTCTCTCTCTCTCTCTCTCTCTCTCTCTCTCTCTCTCTCTCTCTCTCTCTCTCCAGTGTTTCTCAATTCCGGTCCTCGGGCCCCACTGCCCTGCATGTTTTAGATGTTTCCCTCCTCCACCACACCTGATTCCAATCAGCTCGTCATCAAGCTCT